>NC_090182.1:19976355-20039782 GCF_024679245.1 Pseudorasbora parva
ATGAACAGTATTGAAAATACAGTTCTAATTAGCTCTGATTCCCTCTGAGTCCATGTAGACTTTTGGAAATTTCAAGATACTCACCCATCACCAGGGGTTAAATTGAGCTGGAACATTTCAGAATGGTATTCCGGACCGGCACACATGACTAATGATATTAAGTAGCAGCTTTGCTTACACTTAACAATTTTAGTGTGAACTTACTGTATATTCCTGGTTAATAATTATATTACTTTCACAGTAAGACTTCTCTTGTATCTATCTGTATCTAACTCTTGTATCATACTGTATTTCTTCAGTTCGTATGTATCATAAAGTTACCCAGCATGCAGTGTGGCATGAATAGATTATGCTGTGGATTTCCTTGATTCTTGTTGGTTTTATCTGTTCTGCTGAACTTTTTTGTTGTTGATTTCTTTAGCAGTTTGTGTTGTTTATCTTGTAATGTTTAGATTCAGAATTTATCATTTATTTCAATTTATCAGAATTTATCATTATTATTTGTTATTGTCACAATTGTTGTTTTGTATGTCGAGTTCTGATGTCTCTGCATCATTAGGTGCACACAAAAAATTGTGTTGCAAGACGATGTCACATCTTTCAAAGATTTATCTCAGCAGCTGCTCCACTATTGTGAAATATCCATCTACAAACATGAATTTAAAATAAGATATTGGTAAATCTTCATGCTGAAACAACGCTAATAATAGTATAGTTTGACTAACAAATCAGCCAATTAGCTTATTGCTTATTACTAGCTTGTCGTTGATTTAACAAATGTTTTCATTTGTCATACTTCTGACTTGGCTAGATCATAAATTTGAATATGAATAGGCTATAGAAAGCCCCCAAGATCCCAAGCAAATTGAACACTAATAACCATTATGGTGACTTCAAAACAATGTCATTTCTTACATTAAACTTTATAATGTGAATTCATAGTAAAACAGAATACACTGGCTTCCCATCTATGGCCAGTCAGTAGACACTTTTGACAGTTTCAGGTACTTTGGCATTATTTTAAGTGGCATTACACTGCCACTTCTTTCTTCTCTTGGACCGAAGCATCATTGAACCCATTCTCCTGTACTGTGCCACCTGCTACTTCACCATGCGTTCTCTCACTAATAGAAACAAGTTCCTTTAAATTACTAACACTTCCTCAAAAATAATTGGTCTTCCCATTCCCAATTTGTCAGCTCTCATTATGCTACTATTTGTAGAACAAACATCATAATACAAAATCCAGTAGCCACTCTTTCAACTCAAGTTTCACCCTTCTTCTCTCAGGCCTTAGGTACAGAGAGCTGTCCCATAACAAATGGTCCAGTAAGGGAAAGTTCCTGGTACAGTCTTTGAAAACGAATGTCTTGTATTGAGGACAATAAAGAATTAATCTAAAGCAAGAGCAGTAAATGACTGTGATTGATCATCATTTTGCTGTTGATTAACAGTAAGTTGAAAGAAAATGACCCAGCATACATTAAAGTTGTGGTTAATTGCCCCCTAATACAAGATGTTAAATAAGTATCTGATGTCAGTGTGTATATTAAGTTTTAGCTTAAAATACCCCACAGATCATTTATAGCATGTTAAAATGGTCACTTTTTGAAGGTAAGCAAAAAGTGCTGTTTTGTGTGTCCCTTTAAATGCAAATGAGCTGCTGCTCATGGGGCGGAGCTTCAAGTTAGCAGCTCTGATTACCAGGCAATGAAACTGTTCAGCCTTTTATGTTCAACCCGGAGTCAGAGTTGGTGATAGAGACACCCACAATGAAGTGACATCATGCAGATCAGGGCTATTCAAATCTTACCCTGGAGGGCCAATGCGGTGCAGAGTTTAGCTCCAACCCTAATCAAACACGCCTGAAATGCTAATCAATGTCTTTAGGATCATTAGAAAATCACATGGAGTGTGTTTGATCAGGATTGGAGCAAAACTCTGCAGTGCATTGGCCCTCCAGGGTAAGATTTGAATAGCCCTGATGTAGATTGAGACAAGATGTTCCTGAATGCTTAGTCGATTAATTTAATGTAGCTGATGTGAAGTTAACTATCCTCAAGTCACTGATTAGCATATTCTATCATGATAATCTCACCCACTTCGTTCTGTGTTCCCGGGGGAAGGATTTATGTAAATTTAGGGGTTAGTGATGTCACTAAACCGGGAGGTAGCTTGTGTAGTCCCTACCAGCCGTTTGTTGTAGTCCTTAAAGGTGCCCTAGACAGAGTTGAAAAAATATGCTAAACTGTTCTCTGATATCTTCAATAGAGGGTATGTGGCTTATTTAAGGGCAAAAATTGTCCAGATACAGTTTTACAGGTCCATTTACAACCCTATAAATTGTCCCTAGATTGTAATGCTCTGTTTTTGCCTCATTTGGAAGGGTCATGAATATTAATGTTGAGCTCTGCTCTGATTGGCTTATTTCAGCAGCACACAGCAGTTCAGTTGTTCAGCGAAGCGGCTTGTGAGTCCTGACCGTCCTGACAGAACACAGACCAACTGAATGACACTTTAAGCAGAACATCTCAAATGGAGATTGCTAAAATGCAGCTTACTTGTTTATTGGTGTTTTCAGAACATCCACGCGTGCAAGAGAGAGAGAGCTCGCGTGCATATGGTTGTCAGATTGCACATGTTTAGGTAACACACAGGAAAGTACACGTGTTCTTTTCACAGAAAAGCTCTTATTGGGGGATTTAAATGACTGAAATCTGGCAACCGCACGCACAATGGGGCGGTCACCCTCGGTAGAAATCGCGTTCAGAGAGCGGTGGAAATAGCGTTCGCGGGGGCACTGTAGAGCGATCGAAAAGGGCACTTTCACTTTCAAAGGGGCAGGGGCTCAAGCCCCCTGGGCACCCCCCTTGTGCATGCCACTGTCCTCGCCTGACGCTTGTTTACCTGCAAATCCCGATGATTTGGCTGCACAGTTCCGCCTGACAATGAACATGTTCTGGCATATGCAAATGTTGGGGGCATACATATGAATGATCCCAGGGATTGCGTCACAGTTGGTGTTATGTATAGATTCGCCTATTTTTCCGTGGTGTTTTTCATGCACAAGATTTACATAAGTAGGAGGCAATGGTGTTTGAGACTCACAGTATGTGATGTCCATGTACTGAACTCTTATTATTTCACTATGGCAAGGTTAATTCAATTTTTCATTCTAGGGCACCTTTAAAAATAGATTTCTTTTAAAGAAAATATCTTCCATTGCTTTGAATTTTGAGCATCGTAACTTTGTAGATGTTGTTTATGATCAAACAGCAAAATATTTTTGAAGAAACCGTAATCCTTTTTTTAAAGATTCTTTGATGACTAGGACGTTTAAAAGAACAGCATTTATTTGAAATGTAAATCTTTAGTAGCATCGACTAAGTCTTTGCTCTTACTCACTTTAATGCATCATTGCTGAATTAAATTAACATAATTTATTTAGAAAAAAATACTGACCCCAGCAGTTTGAATGTATGGGGTATCTTTAGAGGCATATCACTTTTGATTTAGTTGTTTTTGTTTTGTACATCCCTGGTTCACTTTTATCTTGGTTGTGTCAATAGATCCGAGAGAGAATATTTTTTTCTACTTCAGATGTAAGCTATTTGTTCAACATGTTGTGTTTGTTTAGGTGGTGTTGATAAAAGAATTGAAAGGTTTCATCCATCCAAACACATACCTCGCTAGCAGACAGTATGCATGTTTTATGCTTGTCGATAACAACAACTTTCTTGAATCTAGCCTACCATTTCACTCAAGAACATCATATTTGGTCTCATTCCTTTCCCGCGGCCCCTCTTAGGCATCCTTTCTCATTTAATTAACTCATGAAAGAGCAGTCTTACAATGCCATTTTGCGATGCGAAATATCATTACCTTATCATGAGCCTACAATGTCATTGCAATCCACTATGAAAAATAACTCCGCTTTCAGTCTCTCTCTGAAAAGATGCTATTGTTCTTTTGACGGGCATGCAAAGTAATAAAACTTGTAATTTTTAACTTTTTTTTTATTAGATTCTCACAGTAAGGGTTGTTGATTGACTCACTGTGCTAAAATGTCATGCAAGCCGTACTCTCTCATTTGTTTCCACCCACGCTGTGTATCCAAAAGGCCACCATTCCTTAGAATAAGTTTACACGGCCCACATCAGCACCCACCATCTCGGGACTGATAGCTGTTGCCAAGAACTGTATATGCACACTTTTTTGCTTTTGTATAATTGAGTATATTTTACTATGCTTTTCTATGTGTTCATTTATTTCTTCTTTACTTAACAGGCACCCACATCATCCAGGCCATTATTGCTTTATATTGTGGCCTTTAATATACCTGTTTATGTACTGCACTACTGTTCAATTTATCAGTTTGGGACAGTGGTGGAGGAAGTACTGCATCTCAGTACTTAAGTAACAAAGTACAAATAACTAGAGCCATATTTACTTAAGTAAAAGTAGAAGTACTACAACGACAACCCTACTTAAGTAAAAGTAAACAAAGTACTTGATTTTAAATGTACTTTAAGTATTAAAAGTAAAAGTACTTGTATAACAATTTATTCTCTTAATGTCTATATTCTAATTAAAAAGAAGAAGAAAACAGTATGGGCTGTGACGTTTTACACAGCGCTGGAGATCCAGTGAGAGAGCGTTTAAATTCACCACAGAATTAATAAGATCGCTACTGTGATCTAGTGGAAGCGTTCGGCGCAGAATTCTGTTATGAACCACAGATATCAGATCAAACAGAGCTGACGTGGAGACAACATGAGTGAAGGTCAGGGGTTTCAGTCACAAATCACCAAAATTCACCATGATTTACTGTAGTAAATCCACGTGGATTTAATGTTGTTGTCATTATTTATCTTAGGATTCGTACAATCTTTTGAGATTGAAATTCCAGCACTTTCCAATGGTTTCGTACACTTATTTGTACACGTAGCCTTCTGCACTTATTTCCAGCACTTCAAAGCTCTAAATGTCTAAAATATGCTATTTTTAATGTGATGGTTTGTAAAACTAAAAGTTTAAAGGGGTCTTGTGAAAGAAATAGTATTTTAGTTATTTTTTTTAAATGTTTAATCCATTTTGTGGCAAACAAGCATTTTTTATTAAAAAAAAGATATGCAGTGCCCACCACTATAACCAGCAGAACAGCATGTATTGATTTATTAGCCATTTCCACTCCCTAATATATGGAGAAAAGTATGAAGTCACCAAGTCTCATGAAAAAACTAAATTACACAGAAAGCAAGTAAAGAGCTCATTTTATAATAACTGAAGCTGTCGGTCAGTTCAGTGGGAGACTATTGAAGACCAATGGTAATCTATATTTAATAATATCATTAGCATATTATTAAATAGCATAACATTTACATTTTCCCTATACTTTTTTGCACATTACTGTTGTTATTAAAAGTTAATTTGATCTGCATATCAATTAATAAACCTTTATGTATACTGTATATTGCAAAAAATATGGTGCCCATTTATACTGTGGAATGGTCAGAGTTATTCACATGCTGAAAGTTTTGCACCCCAGGAGGCACTCTACCAAGCCGCAAATATTTTACCTAAACAAAATAAAGTTAAAACTTGTTTTGAACAATTTCTTTGTCATGCAGATTAATTTTAAGTAGGAGGAAAAAAAAGAGAGAAAAAATCGATTAAAATCGTAAATCGAATTTTTTGTCAAAAAATCTGTTTTTTTTTTTTTTTTTTGGCCATATCGCCCAGCCCTATAAGTGACTTATTTTAATTAATTGTTTATGGAACTGTCATGAAATCAGTGTCACATTTTCAGTCGTGATGGCATTCAGGAAAACAGCCCTTGTGTCATGTGATGTTTTTAACTGTATTATATGTTATAAAATATAAAAACCTTCACATTTTGAATATTTACTGCAGTATGTTACTGAGTTTTTCTGTATGAGTGGCGTTGGTTTGTTTCAATTTCTTCATGAGAGGCTGCACGATTGTCAACAGCGCAACCGTCAGTTCATTATTTATTATTATCCATACTTATCCGAACAAGTCTTAATCTCGATCCTGAAACTGATCAGAAAATTTTATGAAAATGTAACGGAACGTTGAAGAAATGTAGTGGAGTAGAAAGTAAAATATTTGCTGCAAAATGTAACGAAGTAAAAGTAAAAAAGTATGCACTATTGATTCTACTTAAAAAAGTAGAATTTTCAAAAACTAATTTTCAAAAACTAATGTTGGATGTTTGATGCAGTATTTCTGTGTCAAAAATACTCCTTCCGGTTTCTTACAAATTTCGGAGAGTTTTTTTCGAGTATGGGTCCGCTTGTCGACAGAGCGGAAGGTCCTTGTATGGGCCGTACAGGCTCTTCTCCCGGTAGGGTGCGCGCGTGCGTGACTAGAGGCGAGAGAGCAAATGCACGCCCATAAACACTACTCTCAGGTGCAGATCCACTCGTCCGTGAACACTTCTGTCACGCTGCACTCCACTTTATTCCTATGGGTGACATCAAACGACTTTAACGCGGCTGCATAGCATTCCGGGAAGGCAGCGCTGGATTTGAACTGATTTGAACGCAGAAATGACGGGAAGCTTCACAACATCGCTTCAGTCGTGTTTTAATCTGGACTACAACATGCCCTAATGATTAGAATTTTTTGGATTATTTGTCCAAAGGACATACGACTTCATTAGTTAACATGTTAATGTGGCCAGGTCCTACAAGTGTCTTTATGCTGTAAACTTTTCTCCCTTATTTACTGAGATAAGGCTGATTTTCAAAGATGGGGGTCCCTCCCCCTTTCCCTGATTGGTAGAATTAACATGGTTAAAATGAATGTACTCTTGTTTCTGTTCCAGTGCCTACCTATATTTTTAACTAATAGTTGAATCAATGCTTTTGAAAATACTTTATCTCATTTTCTGTGGAATGGTAAGACACCTAGAGTTGGGCTAAAAGTACTTCAGAATTGCAAATTTAACGGAGGCCTCTCTATCAAATTTCAAAGTTTATTATTGGGCTACAAATATAAGTAAAACTATTTTGGCTAGAATTGGTCTAAACACCTTGGTGTCAGTTGGAAATACAATCATGTCCCTCGTCCACTTTACGGGCGATACTGACTGGCATGGCTTCAGTCAACCCCTCTGGCTTTACTAACAACCCAGTGGTCATTTCCACATTAAAGATATGGTTTCAATTTAGGAAGCATTTTAAATTTCTTACTCCCACCATATCAATTCCACTGTTGAGGAATTATGTGTTCAAACCTGCATTCACTGACTCTATTTTAACTTTATGGCATGATAAAGGTCTGAACTGTTTTAAGGATTTTTTTTATAAAGACAGAGTTTTTGTTCTTTTACAGATTTGATTAGCGAGTTCGGCCTCCCACCTTCACATCTTTTTAGGTATTTTCAAATTAGGAACTGTGTAAAATCTTTATTTCCTAATTTTCCACAATTTCTTCCTGAGCAGACATGGGACAGTCTTTTACGATTACATTTTTCACAAAGATCTTTTTTCAAAAGTTTATGGTACTATCCAGTCCTATGATGATCATCGAACCACTAGGACGAAGGAGGCATGGGAGAAAGAGATTGGTCTGGCCTTTGATGATGACTTTTTTTTTAAACTGTATTCACAAAGCCTCAATATGTGCCCACCCAATTTAAAGTAGTGTTAAGATGTCACTATTTTAAAACCCAACTGTCACAAATTTTCCCTGATATAATTGATGTCTGTGACAGATGCTCTAGTTCACCCTGTAATCTTGCACATATGTTTTTCTTTTGCCCAACTCTAGGAAATATCTGGCAAACTGATTCTGACACCATGTCTAAAGTGTTCCTCAAGGCCATTGATATTTCTCCACATATAGCCATTTTTGGTACTCCTCAAGAATACCACTGTTTTTCATCAGTGCAGTTGGAGGTCCTGGCTTTCACTTCCTTGATAGTGAGACGCCATCTCCTTCTTAACTGGAAAGCAACAAATGCCCTGTCCGATACACTTTGGATCACTAATGTCATGTCCTTTCTAAAACTGGAAAAAATAAGATACTCCAAACAAAGGAATCTCACCAAATTTTACAATAAGTGGCAACCATTTATGCAATTTTTCCAGGCTAACTAGGCCTAACTCCAACACGCACCCTTTTCCCCTTTTTTATACTTTATTTAATTAATTAAAAATTTTTATCATTTAAAAAGAAAAGAAAAGAAAAGTTGTATGCAAATATGTTGGTTATTGTTATCCAAGTGTCGTCATTGTTTTTGTTTGCATACCAATAAATATATAAAACAGAGAGTCTGATTTGTGAGATCAGTGTGATCAGTTTGTGAGAAAGTTGCAATTACCTTATTTACTTTGTATTCAGTGGCGGAATAAAAGCTTCCATAGGGCACCACATTTTTAGCTCATTTAAAAAGCGAAGAAAACATTTTCACAGAGCTGAAAATCCTCAGGCTCATTAGTGCTGTCTTAATTATGCTTGGGGAATAGATGCGGACTCTGGTTCTACAGAGACATTTGCTAAATGTACGCATGCATTGCAGCATTTGTTTAATGTTTGATTTTGCTTAGCTTTGACAAGCCAGCAATAATTCAGAAAAGAGTTGTAGCTACTGTCAGAGCAGACAGCGAGACCAGACCCCCTCCTGTGTGAGGTGGGTGCACTGTGTTCTTGGCACAAGCCAATTATGACTGTGGTATACAAGCTTCAGACCTGCTTTATTTGGTGCCCTCTTAAGCAAAATGAGGCTGAGGACCTGAACCAAGCTGCTATTAAATGGTTGTTCAGTTTGGGGAATAGAAACGAAACTGGTGTGATTATATCAACCTCCCACAGAGTCCAGGCAAGGCCCTTGTGCCCCATTGCTCTCTATTTCCATGCTATGGCTAAAGTGATTGGCATTCTCTGACTCTCTCTGCTCACTTTTTACACAATTTTGCCTACTGCTCTGTTGGTCTCAGATTTTCACTACTGATCAAAAGTTATAGATTTTTAATGTCCTTAATAGAAGACTCTTTTGCATACCAAGGCTGCATTTATTTGATCCAACATACAGCCAAAAAAAAAAAAAAAATCATATTGTGAATTTTTTTTCTTTCTTTTTTTTTTTTTTTTTTTACAATTTGAAAATAACTATTTTCTATTTTAATATATTTTCAAATGTGGTTTACTCCTGTGATAGTAAAGCTGCATTTTATAAATGTCTTTACTGTCACTTTTGATCAATTTAATGCATCCTTGCTGAATAAATGTATGAATTTCTTTTAATTATTTATTTCCTCAAAGAAAAAGAAAAACTTTTGAACGGTAGCTTTCTGTACAAAAACGTTCTATTTCTATTTTGCTTTTAAAAGGTATAGTGTATATAAATATCTTGTTTTTGTTGTTGTTGCTTGAATTAGCTTGGCTTGCAAATGAACCAGGGTTATTATAGTACAATAAAACTTAAACCAAATTCTTTTATTAAAAAAAAGAAAAAGAAAATTAAGCTAGTTGCCAGTCTTACTAACTTAAACTGAAATAACAATGAATAAAAACTATATAAACAAAATAACTAATACAAATAATAAAAACACTTAATATAATTAACAAAAATGCTAAAAGTTGTGTGTGTGTTTGTAAAACATTAGCATGGACGTTAAAAAAAAAAAAAAAAAATAGCATATTGTGATCAAGTTCATTATTTTCCATAATGTAATGATAAAAATTAAACTTTCATATATTTTAGATCCATTGCACACCAACTGGAATATTTTAGGTATTTTATTGTTTTATACTGATGATTTTGGCATACAGCTCATGAAAACCCCAAATTCCTATCTCAAATAATTTGCATATTTCATCTGGCCAATAAAAGAAAAGTGTTTTTTTAATACAAAAAAAGTCAACCTTCAGATAATTATGTTCAGTTATGCACTCAATACTTGGTCGGGAATCCTTTTGCAGAAATGACTGCTTCAATGCGGCGTGGCATGGAGGCGATCAGCCTGTGGCACTGCTGAGGTGTTATGGAGGCCCAGGATGCGTCGATAGCTGCCTTAAGCTCATCCAGAGTGTTGGGTCTTGCGTCTCTTAACTTTTTCTTCACAATATCCCACAGATTCTCTATGGGGTTCAGGTCAGGAGAGTTGGCCGGCCAATTGAGCACAGTAATACCATGGTCAGTAAACCATTTACCAGTGGTTTTGGCACTGTGAGCAGGTGCCAGGTCGTGCGGAAAAACGAAATCTTCATCTCCATCAAGCTTTTCAGCAGATGGAAGCATGAAGTGCTCCAAAATCTCCTGATAGCTAGCTGCAATGACCCTGCCCTTGATAAAACACAGTGGACCAACACCAGCAGCTGACATGGCACCCCAGACCATCACTGACTGTGGGTACTTGACACTGGACTTCAGGCATTTTGGCATTTCCTTCTCTTCCTCCAGACCCTGGCTCTTTGATTTTTCGAATGACATGCAAAATTTGCTTTCATCCGAATACAAAAAAAGTACTTTGGACCACTGAGCAACAGTCTAGTGCTGCTTCTCTGTTGCCCAAAAGTGGCTTGACCTGGGGAATGCGGCACCTGTAGCCCATTTCCTGCACACGCCTGTGCATGGCGGCTCTGGATGTTTCTACTCCAGACTCAGTCCACTGCTTCCGCGGGTCCCCCAAGGTCTGGAATCGGTCCTTCTCCACAATCCTCAGGGTCCGGTCACCTCTTCTCGTTGTGCAGCGTTTTTTGCCACACTTTTTCCTTCCCACAGACTTCCCACTGAGGTGCCTTGATACAGCACTCTGGGAACAGCCTATTCATTCAGAAATTTCTTTCTGTGTCTTACCCTCTTGCTTGAGGGTGTCAATGATGGCCTTCTGGACAGCAGTCGGGTCGGCAGTCTTACCCATGATTGCGGTTTTGAGTAATGAACCAGGCTGGGAGTTTTTAAAAGCCTCAGGAATCTTTTGCAGGTGTTTAGAGTTAATTAGTTGATTCAGATGATTAGGTTAATAGCTCGTTTAGAGAACCTTTTCATGATATGCTAATGTTTTGAGATATTCAAACAATAAAAGCCCTGAAATATTTCAGTTGGTGCAATGAATCTAAAATATATGAAAGTTTAATTTTTATCATTACATTATGGAAAAAAAATCAACTTTATCACAATATGCTAATTTTTGAGAAGGACCTGTATATATGATGTATATATATTATATATATATATATATATATATATATATATATATATATATATATATATATATATATATATATATATATAAAATAGGATAGAACAGGATAGAATAGTATCTCAATGACACTGCAATGGCTCATATTTTGTGCTCAAATGATAATATCAATGTAAAACAAAGGCAGGTGATGCATTTTATTGATCTTTATTGTATCTGTGTGTTCTAAACCTAAAATCAATTCATTTTCCTTTGCAATGCTGTTAGAGTCTGTGTTTGTGAATATCTGTTCACCACTGATTTACTTCTTTCCATTCCCAATGACTCTTAGGAAATTCTCGATTTAGGAACCACTTTAGCTCATCTAGAACCGCCATTGCTACAGCAGTTTGGCTGGGTGGACTATACAAAAAAATTCTTAGGAATTTAATAATTTATGGCCATCTCTTTATATTTAACAACAAGCTGTCAACCTGACTCCCATCACACAGAATCTCAGTGACTCATTCTGCAAACAGGAAGTGACACGGTTGACAGGGCAACCCACGTGGACGAGCAGGAGAGGGTGAGATGTCACACAGAAGGCTGTCAAAAGCCTTTTCTCTCACTTTTAATGAGATTCCCAGATTTCAAATGAGCCGTAGTCCGATCTGCCTCAGCTCTCCTTATTATTCGCAGTGGCAGCCGTGACTTTGGCATGTGTGTGTTTAGTTGAGTGTGTGTGAGCATATATCCATCAAAAAGCTATATCAATGCAAGTGGCTGTAGACTTCTAGGTGTACAGAAACATTGTTGCTGCATCACATGCTGAACTTTCCAGCACTGTAAACAAATTTTAGCATCAGCACTAACTTCCTACAATAAAGTCTTGATTAGCTGCCGTCATAATTAAGGGTTGTTAAATTTGTGATTTGCTGGACCAAGAATTGTTGCTTTACAGATCACTGGCTCTTAATAAAGGCAGAGTGGAATATTCAGATTTTTCCATGCATGGAGGCAGAGGAGGAGTGCGTTTAGTGTCCATGTAAGAATCTCTGTTAATTAGGTTTAAACAGCACACGCATATTTGCTTTGATAAAATTAGCAGAGAGAAGAACGTGGGCTGATATGAGAGGATGTTCATACAAACACAATCTGGATTTTTTTTTGTTTTTTTTTGTTGTCGCCTAGAAACAAGATGAATTTATTTAAAAGTGCTCTCTTATGCTCAGAGTATAAAGGTAGCTTTGGTGCTTGCTTGCTTGCCACACATTGTATCTTTGATTTTTAAAAGTGAAATCGTCTAAATGGAAATAGAAGGGCACTTTGTAAGGTTTTTTCTAAAACTTTATGACTTATTTTTCTGCCACAAAAAAGAAACATTTCTTCAAGGATATCATTCCTGAAGTTTGACAGCTCCAGTGGCCAGGAATATTTTAATATTCAAAGATTCACCCTTTGTGTTACACAGACCAAAGAAGATCATACAGTTTAGTAAAGATCTGTATGATCTTCTCAGAATGAGGGTAAGCAAATTGAGAATTTTCATTTTTTGCTGTAATCACTGTTTGTTGTGTTATAAAATCTCCAGCTGCTCTCAGATCTCATTTGGCCATTCTCTAAAATCCATTAAAACACAAGCAATGAAGTAATGAAAACCAAAACAAGAAGTGTTTCTAATCCAGTTTGCTCACTATATTCATTTATACACATTTATACAAATAACTAAAAATTCTAACATTAAATAATGGAGACAACTATAAGGAATATGTAATACAGTGCATCATAACATTCAAGATATGGGGGTTAGAAAATGTATGTATTTATCTCATTTTATGTAGTTAAAACTGCACTAGGTAACTTTTAAACCTTCATAATATATTTTTTAAGACTCTTGTGATGATAAATCGACTTACAATGGGTTGAATGACACGTCTGATTTTTGTCACATCAACGCATCATGTTTAGTGATGCTTTGATGTGACATAAATCTTGATATACAGTGCGCACCTTCACTACTGAATCAAACCTTCAGTACTACGCTCAAACCAGGCTATAATGTTCAGAGGAAAATACATTTTTCTGAGGGGTAAACTTTTTATTTCGTAAGAAATAATGACACAGACATAGCCTGGCTACACCCTCTCATCTTGACAGCGTTTGTCCAAGGAACGTTTTACTTCAACTGCGCCTGACAGAAGAATTAATTTTTCTAAAATGATTATTACACTTTGCAAAAAATAAATAGCTTTTATAAGCCTTGCAGCTGATCCAGAATGCAGCGGCGAGAGTGGTCTTTAATGAGCCGAAGAGAGCGCATGTTACGCCTCTCTTCATCAAACTGCACTGGTTGCCAATGGCTGCTCGCATCAAATTCAAGGCACTAGTTATCGCCTACAAAACAACCACTGGCTCTGCACCAATATACCTAAATTCACTTGTTCAGACTTACACACCCTCCAGAAGCTTGCGTTCTGCGAGCGAGCGGCGCATCGTGGTTCCATCCCAAAGAGGCATGAAATCGCTCTCACGGACATTTTCCTGGACCGTTCCCACCTGGTGGAATGACCTGCCGATCTCAATTCGTGCTGCCGAGTCTGTAGCCATTCTTAAAAAACATCTTAAGACACATCTTTTCCATTTGCACTTGACCAATACAGAATAGCACTTACTGATCACCACAGCAACGACCAAAAGCGCACACTCCTGGATCATATCGACGTCTCTCATCCGGATTTGTGCCTTCAGGCGGGTATGTTACATAGTTATCATAACTATCAGAATCCAGTGTTCTGTATATTGCGTATGTGAGTTTTTGTTGTAGATGGCTATTGCTGCGCGTTTAGCTAGAATACAAAACCAACCCATTGGGCCACTGAATCTGCATTAACGACAACAGCTGGGGCAACAGCCTTAGTCCTAATGGGTTGTTATCATAGCTATAAAAATCCAGTGTTCGGCACTTTGCGGACGTGAGTTTTTGTTGTAGATGTCTGTCTTTAAAAAAAAAAAAAAAAAAAAAAAAATTGTTGTGTATTGTGCTAATTAATTGAGATTTCTTACAGCTCTTACAGGTTGTTGGCCTTGTCTGTTTCGTTGCTTCTATTACTCTCCCCTTTTTTGTAAGTCGCTTTGGATAAAAGCGTCTGCTAAATGATTAAATGTAAATGTAAATGTATAAAACCGTATAAGTCCTGGTGGTCGTTGAGAGTTGCTATGGCAACCGTTAACTCATTCCAGCTGCTGGAGAGGACAGCGTCGACATTTCTGATGCGCCAGACAGACTGTCCCAACATGTCACAAAATGATTCCGACTGAAAGTCAGCGTTCTTTGGTCAGCACACGTAAACCCCAGATCAGTTTAGATAACGTCTCATGTAAACAGTCCACTGAATCTTTCAATCGGAATGACAAAAAAGTGTGCGATTAGGAGGTACTCGAGACTGGAAGAACTCCTACAGTAAACTAATTCTGCATGGCATAAGGTGCAAACAACCTTAGTCTTGTCGAGGTTTCCATTGGGAAGCTTCTTAAAAATACATTTTCCCTGAAGCAAACCCGACGGCTTCATAGCAGCATCCATGTTAGCACATCACGTTTGATGTGGTGGCAATTTTACTGGTAATTTTACACTAGGCATATACACAGGTTCGTAGACTCGTTCTCAGCTAAAATATCAAAGTGAAAGTCATCATAGCTTGCGTAGTATAGACCCAGCCCCCACCCAACTTTGAGAATAGATTAACAGCAATATGTTTTTTATCGATAAGAGTCTCACGTTAACGCAGCACGTTAACGCCGATAATGGCCCACCATTAATTTTAACCAAGGAACCTGTCAATTGCGTCAGTTCTGCGTTACCCTCAGTTTCTGGTTTTATTTGGCAGTAACTTAACTCTTAGCAGTGTGCAACAAGTGTCACAGCAGCCACTGAGCAATTGCACAGTTACGTCATAACATAATTTTCCATAAACACACTTAAATGTATCTGATATGATAAACAGAGCTGCGTTAACTCATACTCATTACCGGAAAAATGGAAATGGCGCCGGCGACTGTGTCCCGTCATCATTAAAGTCCTGCTGCTTGTGAGCTGTGTGTTGTGCCACAATCGCTCCAGCGGCCTTGCTCAGCTCCCGTTTCATACTACAGTAACGTTAACAACCACATCCATGAACATGATTTCTGCCAGAGTCCTATCCCGATTCTTTTCCACCAGCCGTGAGGTGAAGACCACATGTCCCTAGCCTTGGTCTGGAAACCCACCATTGACTGGGCTCAATCTGAGGGGCGGGATAAACGGTTGTCTTTCAAACTCCCTATGCATGCGATAGGATAGCGCTACCAGTGCTACAACCAACCAGAGCAACGTAGGTGAAACAGAGCTTGTTGATAGATTAAATATTCGCCGTATCCGGTCGGCAAAACTCAGAACACATCTTCCCTTTTTAAGAATGACTTCAGTGCCGTTCTTTGTTTTTTTCTCAGAGAAAAGCTTAACTCCAAGTCTTCCAGAGTTGCGGTCAAAGCTGATTCAAAAGACCGCCGTTCACCAGTTTCTGTGTTTACTAGAAGCACGCAAACACAACTCGGCCGTAGTCATTATGGCCCCGCCCACCGACTCTATACACGATGTGATTGGCCCGGCAAGAGTTTGGCGATTACAGCTCAGAAGGGTATTGAGAGTTGCTAGACGACACTCGCGGGCAGATTAGATTTGCTGCCGCTAAGGTGTGTCTAGATTTCTAGGCTAACATGTCCCAAGATTCTGCACTCAAACCTGGCATCATCAAAGTACGCCTTTGTTTTGAATAGGCGCTTCAAAAATCACCTTTCTAATCACATAGACAGCCAAGTTTTATTGAAAGCTAATTTTGCCAGCTGTGAATCAGCCCTTTAAATTTGGCAATTTGTGTTCACTGATGTCAAATTTGGTGTGACACCAGTCATTGCTCTTCATGCTCCAAGTCTGAATATGTGCATAGCGATGATATATGAGTGCTGTTGTGAAGGGGAACATTTTCAGTAACTGAGTGATTGTATATGTAAATATCTGTAATACAAGCTGAAATTTCCTATTCCGTGAATTTAGCTTGAAGACCAAGCCAGCCCTCTATAACCTTTTACGTATTCCTTCCACACATGACAGAAGATGTTAGACTGTCACAGGGGAGCCAGCCTGCCAACTCGTTTAACAGTGTGTGTGTAATTCAGCAGATTAATCACACTTACCTCCTCTCGCACTCAATATCTTTACTGCTCAGTAAACCATTCCCAATTTTCAGATGTGAGTTTACAGCCAGACTGGACAAAGAACTACATGAACTATCTTGATTGAAGTTTTAAATGAGTTCTCCCTAATTGCCCCGGCTACAGTAGTTGCTCTTAGGCAGTCTTACACGGCACAGAGACCTAGTTCTTTTGATATGAGGCACAATGTTTGCACTGTCATCTGTTTTACACAGCACAAACTAATCTCATCAGAATCGTACATATGTTACCACCCCTCCTTAACCTTATTAAAGGCCTCTAGAGCTCAGCTCTGTGCGGGTGACAGACAGCCACTGCTCATTAGGCAGATGTAGAACTGATCTGAAGACAGCATGAGAATCTGAAGACCTTTGTATACAGGGCAGTTTTATTCAGGAATCCATTGTCAAATAACTGGTCTCTACTAGTACTGTCAATTTATTAAGTGCCTTCACATGCACCCTCATAATGCGATCATAATGGGATTTGGGCAATATTGCGACTAAACTCTACCTCATATAAATGCAATACTTCGATCAAACAAATGCAATTAAGCTCATATCCATAGTAAGCATAATCACATTAAACTATGTTGCATACACAGATAAATAGGCATGCAAACATCTTAATCACATTATTACCACTTTGACCAAAGTGGGCATGTGCACAGACATACGGATTCCGTGTGTTGTTCACACAAATTTATGAATAAACTCTGTGACATTATCCTGAAGTTTTCCCTTCTCCAAATCGCTAAATTCCGTCAACAAAACTCGCTGCTCAGTCTCTGCTCCATATCTTCATCCAGACGACGCGAAAAACGCAACAGAAGCGTAGGCAAACCCAGCATCGTGATGTTCATCACTGTTGCAAATAATATACATTACATCCATAAAAATGTGTTTTGAATTTGATGAGTATATTAAAACATTGGAGGTAACATGCATACGGTATGCCTATCTGATTGTGGTATAACCATACTTATTAGCGAATAAGTAAAACTGCATTCTTCCATCTTAAAAATATATCCAAATTACGACTTACACTGATCAGGCATAAATTATGAAAGGTGAAGTGAACAACACTGATTATCTCTTCATCAAGGCACCTGCTAGTAGGTGGGGTATATTAGGCAGCAAGTTAACATTTTGTCCTCAAATTTGATGTGTTAGAAGCAGGAAAAATAGGGCGAGGGCTGGCAATGTGGTCTGATCAAACAGACAAGCTACTGTAGCTCATACTGCTCAAGAAGATAATGCTGGTCATGTTCGACATACAATGCATTTAGGGGTGTGGTCCTGGTCAAGACAATCTCCTGAACTCCAAACTAAATGTCAGAAAGGGAAAGAAAGGTGATTTAAACAATTTTGAGGGTGGCATGGTTGTTGGTGCCAGACGGGCCGGTCTGAGTATTTCACAATCTGCTCAGTTACTGGGATTTTCATGCACAACCATTTCTAGGGTTTACAAAGAATGGTGTGAAAAGGGAAAGACATCCAGTATGCGGCAGTCCTGTGGGCGAAAATGCCTTGTTGATGCTAGAGGTCAGAGGAGAATGGGCCGACTGATTCATGCTGATAGAAGAGCAACTTTGACTGAAATAACAACTCATTAAAACCGAGGTATGCAGCGGATGGGCTACAACAGCAAAAGACTAGTGATGTGTCGTTCATGAACGACATAATATGACTTGAGACTACCGAGTTGTCTCAGAGAGTGATTCGTTCATTTTGTGTTGACCGCGTATGCGCATTACGCAACATATGGGCCCCGAATCTCTGAGTCTTTCGTTCTTCCTGTTAGTCCCATAGAGTCTATGCTGTCAGTAACGGAAACAGAAAAGATTAGTTCTTTTAAGTCCCGGGTTTGAGTCTTTCGTTCTTCCTGTTAGTCTCATAGAGTCTATGCTGTCAGTAACGGAAACAGAAAAGATTAGTTCTTTTGAGTCTTGAGTTTGAGTTTTTTGCTCTTGCTGTCAGTCCCAGAGAGTCTATGCTGTCAGTAACGGAAGCAGAAAAGATTAGTTCTTTTGAGTCTCGGGTTTGAGTCTTTCGTTCTTCCTGTTAGTCCCATAGAGTCTATGCTGTCAGTAACAGAAGCAGAAAAGATTAGTGCTTTTGAGTCTCGAGTTTGAGTCTTTCGCTCTTCCTGTCAGTCCCAATGAGTCTATGCTGTCAGTAACGGAAGCAGAAAAGATTAGTTCTTTTGAGTCTCGGGTTTGAGTCTTTTGTTCTTCCTGTTAGTCCCATAGAGTCTATGCTGTCAGTAACGGAAGCAGAATATGCAACTGACAGGAAGAACGAAAGACTCAAACCCGAGACTCAAAAGAACAAATCTTTTCTGTTTCCGGACCTGTGTCACACAGTCCGGGCGGCCCAGCCCCAGATCTGATCAGAGTCAGACACAGACGAGTCGCCAACTAATGTCTCGAGGAGTTCGAAGACACGAGAGGCAGAGAACAAACGTGATAAATATGAAGTTGCAAAAGAAAGAATGTCTCGGATCAGCAATAGCCTGACCCAACAACTAATCAATTAATTAAAAATTTTAGCTTCTTATAATTTGGCTTTGGTTGCAGTACCCTATAGTTTATTTTTATTTCATTTTAAAAATGTAATCAACATTTTCATAAGTGCTAGATGCGTTGGGCTATTTAACATGTCATTTTAATTATATTTAGCTGAAATGAACGAAATGACTCTAAAAAAGATTTGTTAATTTTGCTGAACGAGACTCAAATATCCGAGTCAGTAAAATGATCCGAACTTCCCACTACTACAGAAGACCCCACCCGGTACCACTCATCTCAACTACAAATAGGAAAAAGAGGCTACAATTTGCACAAGCTCACGAAAAATTGGACAGTTGATGACTAGAAAAATGTTGCCTGGTCTGATGAGTCTCGATTTCTGTTGAGACATTCAGATGGTAGAGTCAGAATTTGAGGTAAACCGAACACTCTTCTGGGGAGGCTTTACACAAGGTTTAGGAGTATGGGAATTATTGACCATTGTTCTAGAAGTGCATTTGTGAAGTCATGCATTGATTTTGGAAGAGTAAGAAAGTCTGACAGTCTCTGCTCAAATTCTTCCCAATGGTGTTCTATTGGTTTGAGGTCTAAGAGGTTATTCCATGTCAGACAGAGGGGTGGTGGTGGTGTTGGGAGGTCTCCTCAATCATCACCAATGTGCAGCATCCACCTGAATGATGCGACGGCAGCCATATTGTGCCAGAACGCTCACCACACACCAGCTGATTGGTGAAGAGGAGACAAAGTGATTAAGCCAATCATTATATGGGGATTATTAGGAGGCCATGATGCACAGAGGCCATTGGGCAAATTTGGCCAGGATGCCAGGGTTTACACTGTATTAATGAAACAAAACCACATAATTGTACTAGACATGTGGGAAATGAATGTGGGAAAAAAATTAATGATGAACCCCAAGTGGATTTACACAAACTGATAAAGTCAAAAAGCATTAGGTTGTGCCCCACTCTCCCCTATATATTACAGTTATGTCACAGTTTATTTATAGCTATATTTACATGAACAGGTTTTTATGCATATATCTCTGAATAAATCCAATCTGAATGTTTATGCGTACCATAAACTGTGCAATATTATATGTGCATGTCTTCCAAACACAAGTTCTGTGCATACAAATAGCATTAGCATTAGAAACTGTCAGCACTCCTGTCAGAGACATGCTCCATGGTCAGTAATTGGCATTCACCATTTTGAAATATAAAAACATCAAAACAGCTGTTGAGTCTTACTTTTCCACTCATCCAGTTTCTCAAAAGTCTTTTTATCTGCTGATTATTTATTCACACCCTCCATGGTGTTTATAGTTGCACGCAAATAAATGCACACTGCACTGGACATATGTACAAGGGATTTTTGAACCAGCCTGTAAAAATTACCAGTTGTTATTCGCTCCAAGTCCGATTACACATACAATTTCAGTGACATGATCACTGACCGGATTGTGTCAATTTTTTTTCAGTCAGTCACAAATTTTTCACACCTTCATAACACATTAGTTTCAGTCTGTTGGGTCTGTTTTGTTTCTCAAATGGCTGCTCGTGTTATTCACCCTCCCTTTTTATGATTTATTACAAAGAGGAAAGTTGAATTGTTTTAATACCTCTCAATGAGAGCTGTTTGTCTGCTGTCAAGTGCATTTTGTCATGCCACTAAACTGCAAGAGCTCTACAGCACAATAAAGCCCTATTTGGATGGGGCTAGTCTTCTAAACAACATTTGATTTATAATTCTTATCATTTAACGTGTGATTTCATGTACCAATTAGGACAGTGTGGTTTTTGTTGTTGTTGTGAGTCCTTCAAAATGTCATCAGTCGTGCTAGCATGCATCACTATGACGCATTTTTTAATTGACTATTTGTTAATATAATTTAAATTATTATAAAATCCCCTTTTCAGTAAACTTCACAAATTTATAGCAGTGGCTGTTAATAATAATCTTGTATAAGTGAGAAGAGAAATCTAGATAAGTATCTTACTCTTACATGACACATATTAAAATGGTCTGTCTTGGCATTTTCAATGATTTAGCTCTATTTATTTATTTATTTATTTTATAATGTAATTTTTTCTGTTGTATACCATATATATTGAAACAAAGATTGGTGTGCAAATGGTAGCTCATTTAGGTAAAAAAAAAAAAAAAAAAACCTTAAGAAACGTTAGAAAAATACTCATTCACAGACATTCACATTCGGACAGGATTTTATTCCTCAGGGGACCGTTGAGTTTCCCGAAAACCAGTAGGTAATTTGCTATGGAATTTTTTACAGGTTGTGTGAGATAAACATACCTGGCAGATTCGGACAGGTTTAAAATCGCAAAGTTCATTGTGAAACAAAAATTTCTTTAACACCCCCCTAGGAAACTAGTCCTGTCCGAATAGGGCTTTACCTGCTGTATTCAAATTTATTCTCAGCGATACACACTTGGGTTAATAAGCCTAACCTTCCAAGCACAGCTCAAATGGAGAAACAGAGCTTGAAACATAATGATTTCTACATCACATTAGATTGCTACTTTGGTTTTCTGTATTTCCCAGACGTCTTATCTCTTAGGAGAAGGCATATGAAACATTTGAGAGGTGCTTTATTAGAGAGTCTATCAAGTCTGGAGATCTTTAGATGTGACTCGGAAGATTTTGTTTGGTGTAGAGTGCTCCACTCCTTCCCGACCAGAGGCCGTTTTTTCCCCAATCCAGCCAACTGGTCTGTTGCGTGGGGCATGTCTAGAGGTTCCAATCAGTTTGTGGCGTGGATAAGTAGTCTGCTGAGGTTTGTCTGCTAGACCTTCGGCACTTAAGTATACTCGTACACATGTATGAATAAAACATTTGCTTATCAATTGTTTATCTGATGCACAGGGACAAAGGGTGCACCACGCAAGTGCCGGAGTAATGGCCTGTCATCTCGCTGAACCAACCATAGCCAGAGATAATGATTGCTAATGCTAATGGAGGTCTAATTTCTAATGCTACTTCTCGGAGTGGAAAACAAGGGCATTGCCTTCATAAATAAGTGTGCATGTGGCATGTTTTTGAAAACGACTATTTGTCATTGAGGGGATAATAGCTTTTTTGGAGAGGGCAAACTGTTTTTGTGGTCTGTTAAACCGAACCAAAGTTGCACTGAAAAAAAATAATATTCTGCTTCCATTAGTGGATTTTGGCTACTAGTAGGTACAGCAGGTTTATTGTTAGATTTTTAGATGTATACATTTATTCATTTATATATATTTTTGCTTGATTAACATTAATGACACAAGCAAAAAGCATGTGAATGAAAAGCACGCTTAAAGGCTCAATATGTAAGGTTTTTGGATTAATTAATGTTAATCCAAATCCAATGTTATATATTTTGTTGACTTGTGTACTTACATTATCCCAAATGTTTCCAAGAATGTTTAAATCCAAAGAAATAAGCAATTTTAACCAGGACACGGACCATGTCCATGTGTTGCCTATATGACATCATACCCGCATAACCTCTATTTACGTTTTTTATTTTGAAGAAATCATTGAAACACCAAAAACTCTTTAATATATGATATGTTTTATTAGACAGGTGAGCAGCTTTTTTGATGCATTCATTGTTATATTTATATAAATATTGTGAATTTACCAACCTGGTCTCACAGAATTCCGTGAAATCAACACGGACCCTTAACTCAAAAATCCGTGGTAGTTTCACGGAATCGCCGAAAATTCCATGATGGGTTTACAGAAGTGATGCCTATGTAAGTCAATGACAGGCAGCATCCGTTGTCCACACACGGATTCCCAACACACATTTAATTATTTGCATTGGTAAAAGTAGACATGATTTTATGAATATTTATAGCCTACATTTATATTTCGGAGCAACTAACTCCACTCCTACCCTAAACCTACCCACTCAACAATATAAAGCTGTATCAACAATATAAAGCTGTATCATCAAATGATACAAACGAGCAGCATGACGCCATCGGTCACGAGACACAGGAGAGCCAATGGCATTTTACAATCAAAGCTGACGTAATGACGCAATTGGTCACGCGACATACCACAGCCAATCCTGTCAAACCTGACCTGACCTTTCTTCCGGCGGCACAAAAACAAAGGCTGCATTTATTAAGTGATTTTGTGTGTGTGTGTGTGTGTGTGTGTTGGTTATATTGATCACTGAAACCAGTGGGAGTGATGGGGATGTTAACAGATGGCATTATCAAGGTTTTATAGACCTATGGTGCATTAGGTGAGTTGGGCTTCAACAGCTAAACAGGATCACATCTTTCATTTGGTAAAGCCTGGAAGTAATGAATACACAGAGGTGAGTTGGAGTTAGTTTGAGAAGTAGGGAATACCCAGCACAACAGGAGGACTCTGGTAGGCCACAAAGGCGGATACTGGCCAGCTGCCATGTGTTGAGTGTCACTTAGACAGGCGTGCAGCCAGTCGCAGCCTGCTGGATTATGTACATGGCATTTTGCTAGCCCGGTGGGTGGACAAGTCAGGTTGGTGTGATGTGGAATGTGAAGGACAATAGTGCATTTGATTGTAGGACTTCTGCAGTATTTGAGACGTAAACAGCAGGCCATTTCTGTAAGCCCAACTCACCCACTGTGGATGACAAAGGAGAGGATCCATATGTGTATATAACGAGAGACAGGCTCTTGAATGCACATGCTGGTTTCAGAGGCAAAGCTTCTGAGGTGATCTCCACTCTGAGGTAAGAACTATCACTGTCGACTGTAGAGTTCAAAGAGCAGACGTTTTTCACAGTGCACTGAGACCTGAATCAGATTATCAAGGTCTGCTTTTTAAATGTTACATAGTCTGTCTGTCTCCTTTACAGGCTTTTGATCACCTGACATTGATGCTTCTAAGGCATTTGAGATGACATTGTGCTACCAGCTTAGAGTTATATTTTAGTGACATAGAAATAAACAGTTTTTGAAGTCAAAGTGAAGTACTTAACGCTCTTTGGCTCAGCACTGGTCAGTGAAACGTCAGTAGATTGACTCGGCTTTGACCTTTCTTTTGAATACTGTATGTCGTGCGCTTCTGAGTCAACTGGATATACAGTGAAGTCTGGCTATAACTTTCTCTTGTATTGCATAAAATGGTTTGAACCAAGGAGAAAGATTATGAATTAGACCTTCATTTGTGTTTTTAACCAACAATGATCCAATTATTTAGACTTGCTTTAGTTATAATGAACTTTAGCTAATGAATATACAATTTAAAAGTTTTAGGTCGGTGAGATTTTTCTAAAATAATGTTTGTGAAAGAGGAAGTCATTTATGCTCAACTGCATTTAACAAAACACAGAAAAAACAAAAAATGTGAAATATTGTTACAATTTAAAATAACTGTTTTCTATTATAATATTCTTAAAAATATGTATTCCTGTGATGGCAAAGCTGAATCTTCAGTATTATTACTCCAATCTACAGTGTCACATGATCGGTCAGAAATCTTTTTAATTTGCTTTGGTTCTCAAGGAACATTTCTTCTTCTTATTAAGTCGTGGTGCTTAATATCTTTGTGGAAACTGAGATACATTTTTCTGGATTCTTTGATGTATGGAAAGTTCAGAGGGATATTATTATTTAAAAATAGAAACTTTTTTTAGAATGATATTACTGAAACTTTTAATTAATTTAATGCATTCTTGCAGAATAAAAGTATTCATATCTTTATAATTTGTATTGACCCAAAACTTTTAAATGTAAGTGTATGTTTATTGTGTGCTAATTTTCCGTATTCTGTAAGTCAATTACAAAATACATTATGTGCACCATATACACCAAATATATTATGAATTCAATGATTAACCTTTTGTTTCAAATCTACATTCGTTATATACTGTAGACATACATTATATAGGCCAACAGCAAAAATATGATATTTTCTTTGTAAGTTTTAGTTCGAAGAATCGACTCAAAACATTATACTTGCTGAGATATGACATATGACAATAAGCTCCAAGTTGCCTTATGAATCTTCTTGTAGTGCATTTAAATTCCATGGAACTGCATCCATAGGGAATTGTTGTAAATGTGTGCAAATTTGTTTTTGTTTGGCATGGGAGGTGTAGGATTTCTGTAGGCGTGCCAGTCCCTGTGCTGCCTCGGCCCAATGAAGTGGTGCAGGGTCCTGGCAGTGGACAGCGGAACACACTCCATCCAGTCATCTCTGATTGGAGGAGAAGCCTCTCTGTAAGTCCTCGCCAGAGGCTCATTTCCGCAACTGTTTTTGTTTTGAGCCGATTCAGCACAATTTTTTGTCAAACACACAAATCACTGAGCGGCGAGGGCATGAGCAGGGACCCGTTATGGCACATAAACACAAAACAGGAAGAGAATCCTGTTCACCAACAGGTCCTTCCTCAAAGTCTCCTGATCGTTTTGAGTTTTAACAATATCTGACGACCCCCTCTAGCTATCTGATTAACCATAAACATCCAGGATTAATCACAGACAGTGGATTAGAGAGAGAGAGAGAGAGAGAGAGAGAGAGAGAGAGAGAGAGAGAGAGAGAGAGAGAGAGAGAGAGAGAGAGAGAGAGAGAGAGAGAGAGAGAGAGAGAGAGAGAGAGAGAGAGAGAGAGAGAGAGAGAGAGAGAGAGATTCAAGAAAGGCTGAAAAATGACAGTGAATTAAGGGGAACAGCCTGAGGAGGGGATGCATTAGAGCCGTGTGGAGGCATTAATTCACTTACTGCTCTGGGGAACATAGCATACAGAATTTCTCATTGAGACACATCTCAGGTTCTGTTTGTTTTGGCTATGTGTCACGGCTATATGGACCCAGACAGCCGGATGTGTTTATTTCTGCACAGATGTCAGCTAAGATTATGTAGCAGTGACTAGGTGACAGTGTGTCGTCATGGTCATTTAGCAGGGGGTCTCAGAGGAGGGCTTGAGTCCTTTAGATGATTTGTAGGATGATGAGGTTAAACAGGGATGGGGTGGGACTAAAAAAACAACTCTGGATATATGCCTATCATAACTCAAAGTCAAAAACACTCACTGTATTGCATATGGATACATGTCATTTTATTCCTGTTATGGAAGAGCTGAATATCCAGCTGCCATTACTCCAGTCTGTAGTGATTCTCAAGAAATATCTTCCAGATTTCATATCTTCACAAATAACCATTTTAAATAAATTAATTAGCAAGGTTGTATTATTATAATTTTTTAGTTCATGGTGAATTTGTAATTTTTCTCAAAACACAAATCACCGCTAAATAGCAGATATTAAACTTTTTATTGACATTAAACTAGTAGTATTTAAAATATTAACATTGCGTTTTAGAATATAGGAAATGCTTAATGCAAAAATTGAGGAAATTGAATGTATTAATGTACAGAATCAGCCAACATTCAACACTGACTGATAAATAATCTAATATTAATCAAAATGTTACCATTATTATATATCCGTAAATGTGCTTTCAAACTTGGATCGATTGTTATGGCACATGCATCTATCTGCCGCGAATGCACTAAAGAACACCAAAGACAAGCAGAAATTAGCTCTCTGCTTAGAGTAGCCAGAAACACTCACAAAACACACATTTTTATCTAATCATTCATCATTAATAGTGGTTCACTTTCGCGATTTAGTATGATTGCGTTCACATCAGCAGCGAACCGTACTGGAGTTGGACCCCACGAACCCCAGACCACCTTTTTTAGCGGACTCTGGTACGGTTTGCGGGTGAGCACCCGAGTTCGAAAGACCGCATTTACATCATCCAAACTAACCAAACTCTGACGTCAATCAAACCTGGGTGCACACCAAAAGTGCCAGTGTGAAAGCACCCTAAAATGACATTGACATTGCCAGTCCATAACCATCTGAAAATGTTGTAGGGCTCCCTATGGCTTGCCGCTCTCTGGGACTAATGAAAGGCAAAGAGGGGAACATATAGGCACTCTGACAGCGGCACTGAACGAGACACAAGGGTTTCATGACTGAGGGAAAGCTCCTTAATCATAAGACTTTTGCTGGAATGATTGTGTCTCCTTCCCTTTGCTCTGGACGTGTGCTGAATTCCTGCGATACTTTAAGTAACAGCAGAGTTACTGCCACTCTGTCTCTGGCTGAGAGAAACAGAGCTTACGTGACCTGCAGACATTACTGATATTGTATTTATCTGTCGTGTGCTTCAGGGTTCAGCTGCGGTGCATCTGTACGAGTGGGTATTTGTTTGTTCCTATGCCTGTTAAATTTTTATTATTTTGATATAAGGTATCACTGCTGTTTTAATTACAATAATGTATATGATGGTGATGTGACGTGCCAGTTATTGTTCAAGCCTGGCTCAGGTCACTTCCCAAAACACACCTTAGTTTTTTCCTTAGTTTTCTGTCACCTCTAACAAAATCCTTTTAAGGCAAGTCAGTTCACTCAATGGTAATCTTGGCAACTCTCCCTGGCAGATCATTTCTAATCAATAGGCATGCAAATACTGTACAGCTACTATCTACTTCAGTGGGGAAAGACGAAATTGACAAAACTGTTTGTCAAATTTTAATTTATATCAGCAAATATATATCAAGCTCAACATTTTAAGATTGATGATTAGTTTGGGAAGTCTGCTCTGTATTTTCTACTGCACAAGAGGCGTGATCAACGGGCATAGTTCAAATGACTCAATTGGTGCGCAATTGGATCCTGCTTCAACCAATCAGACCAAAGATCGGTCGTTTCTCTATCCGTCATCGTGTTAAACCCACCAATAGAGCGTCAGGTGGATAAGCCGGTTTGTGATTTGTCCCTGCAGTTTTTTAACGGAAGCAGGATAGAAAAATGTACAGTAGTGGTGGAAATTTTGATTCTTTTGTTGATTCTTGAGTTGTTCATTTTCAGTTCGTTCACCAAAATGATTCGTTCAGATTTGTTCATTGATTCGTTCAGTAACATTTTTTTTTTAAAATATTACATACCGGTAAATATAACCACAGGTGACGAAAAAGAGTGTTTTATGTGTAATGTCTTAAGTCAATGAACGTATTTACTTACAAAAGAACTTATTTGGCTTTATTAAAATGTGCATAATCTACTCATTAAATAAAATAAGTCTAAATAAGTGGTTTAGATTACCAAAGCATGTTTTCTTTTAATTGTTTGGTCAGACTTTTAGACATTCATATATCTGGGATTATGGTAAACATGGGGTTATAAACATGAGGTTTGTCTGTAACTGTGTTGATTGCTGAACGAGATTGACACGCATGCTAAATGACGAGGTAGCCTACCAGTTTGTTCATGAACGAGATCTCTCTCTCTCTCGTTTAGAGCTGGTTCTTTTCGTTCACGAACGAGAAGTACCAGTTCATTCACGAACGAGATCTCTCTCTCTTGTTCAGACTCAAAACAGCGATTCGGTCAGTGAAGTTCGTTCAGTAGCTCAGAATGCTATTTAGTGACGTGACACACGAGATCTATTCAACCATAGGCTACTGTCACATTTTTTATTTGTTTTACAGTTTTTAGAGAAGTGCATGACTCAAACGTAATGAAGAAAATTACGTTTTATTCAAACATAAAACATAAAATACAAACACACTTTACTTTACTCTGTAGTAATCATTTAACCATCAACCTGCATTATTACACTGTTTTCATTACAGTGTTAAAGTGTACATTTCTTTCTTTGCTGCCAAATATGCCACCTATACGAGCCGAGCTGTTCGCTATAAGTATCCTTCAACAACTGGTTCATTTTGTTCACGAACAAACGGCATGTACCAATTTGTTCACAAACAAGATTTCTCGTTCAGAATCAGACTCAAAGCCTCTTGGTCAGTAAAGGGCGTATTCATTCACTGAATTCAACAAATCACATGCTCCGTCACATCACATACTCGAAAGCTATTGGCTTGAGGTTTTGTCATTCTTTGACAGAATGAAATAGTCGACAGAGCTGCGCATGCGCTCGCTGCTAATAGCGCCACGCTGCGGTGGAGGGAGGAATTTCAGTGAATGCGAAACATGAGTCAATAGACTATGTGAACGAGAACGATTCGTTCACCTAAAAGATTCGTTCACAAAGAACGATTCGTTCACGAACGTAACATCACTAATTTACAGGTTTCCAGCCTAAGCTGCCGGGCGAAATCAAATCACCGGCAGATCAGGCTGGGTTTACCCTAGCAAATATAGCAGTAAATGAAGAGATATCACACCAATCACAAGTTCAGTATGGAGTACCGCAAGGCTCAGTGTTAGGACCGTTGCTTTTCACCTTGTATATTCTACCACTGGGAGATCTCTTTAGGAAGCATGGCGTTAGTTTTCATTGTAATGCTGACGATACTCAGCTCTATATTTCTTCATGCCCTGACGAAACTTACCAATTCACAAGATTAACGGAATGCATAGCTGATATAAAAAAACAACTGATCCAAAACGCAGCAGCTCGAGTTCTTACTAGAACCAGGAAGTACGATCATATTAGCCCAGTTCTGTCAACACTGCAATGGCTCCCTATTAAACATTGGATATGTTTTAAAATCTTGCTTATTACTTACAAAGCACTAAATGGTTTAGCTCCCCAGTACTTGAGCGAGCTCTTAACACATTATACTCCATCACGTCTATTGTGGTCTCAATACTCTGGCCAGTTGATAATACCTAGAATATCTAAATCAACTGTGCAGGTGGTTGATCCTTTTCCTATTTTGCACCTAAACTCTCAGTCTTCCTAGCAACAGTCTTCCTAGCATTGTTCGGGAAGCAGACACACTCTGTCAGTTTAAATCTAGACTATAAACGCATCTCTTTACTATGGCATACAAATAGATTTTTTTTTACTTACATTATTCAAATCAATTGACTGATTGTTAGGCTGCATTAACTAGGTCAGCCGGAACTGGGAACACTTCTCATAACACCTGATGTACTCGTTACATCATAAAAAGAGAGGCATCTACACTAATGTTAGTCTCTCTGTTTATCCCGAGGTTTACTGCAGTCGGCCGGATCCAGGCCGTGTCCGGATCGGATGGTGGACTTGCGCACAGACATGACTAGCCCATCCTGGAATGTCTGCTGAGAACATGTCAATTAGTGTCTCCGCTGAATTTGCCGGCACGTCACCCTTAATTAACACGTCTCCGGCGCGATGACTCCGATCTTTAAAATATTCATACTCTTGTGTAATCGACGCGCCATCCTAAATAAACTCGTCTCTTGCGTGATACCAATAAATTTTGAATATTCCGATCTAATATGATTTCTGACCTGTAAGGTTGCCAGAATAATAATCATACACTGTTTGATAATAGGCCAGAGGAGAACTGGCACCCCGACTGAGCCTGGTTTCTCCCAATGTTTATTTTTCTCCATCATGCCCTGATGGAGTTTTGGTTCCTTGCCACTGTCGCCTTTGATTTGGCTTGCTCAGTTGGGGACACTAAAATTATGATCAAGTTATTCAACTAAATATACAAATAAAATGTATTAATTAGGTCTTATTTAATTCTATAAACTATAATACTGATCTGCCAACATTGTTGCTATATGATAAATTAAAGTAAGCTGATAACTTCACTGTTTTCTACAGAACGACTGTACAGCCAAATCAAATTTTGTTGCAATAGTCTTGATTAACACAGTGAAGCTGCTTTGAAACAATCGTCATTGTAAAAGCGCTATATAAATAAAGTTGATTGATTGGTTGATTGATTGATATCTGACAAAAACATTATCATAAAATCGATGCTTTTGCTAAAAATTGCAGTATTTTCAGGTACATGGGCATTGGAAAGTGGGACTTCCATTCCTACAGGTGCTATATAATGTGTTGTTTTTTGAGTGAGTCATCTTTTCCACATCTTACTTCTAATCTCTCTCAATATAAAAAAGGTAATGTGAGAAAAAAACAGAGGCTATAATCAAGCAATATTATGCAAGTAAGAGTGTTGTACTTCAGGATATCATCAGAGCTGTGATTCAGATGTGGGCACCACTGCTTCTGTGATATTAACTGCTTGTTTATGGAACTGTTGTAGGCTTATGAAAGCAATAACAAGTAACTCACTCCCCCCCTGTTTTTTTTTAATTAACCATTTTCACATCAGTTAAAAACAACCAGCTTGTTGCTCACAAACAAAAAAACCAAACACAAACAAACCAAATAATACAAAACGAAAAAGAAAGAAAGAAAGAAACAGAAGGTTCATTATAATTCAATGTGCGCGTTTACATGCACATTCATGCATTCATTCATGCATTCAAGCCAGAGGGCTAATATTAGTATAGAAAAAATGACTTTTATTTCTAAATTATGACATTTTAGATGTAAAGCCGCCAATGAGCATGGTCATGTAAATGCGGTAACCCAATTTCTTTATATATATATATATATATATATATATATATATATATATATATATATATATATATATATATATATATATATATATATATATATATATATAATATGTATATATGTATGTGTGTATGTATATCTATAAATGAATAGGGGTACATTTACTACCACTACTACTACTACTACTACTACAATTGTTCCATTATGGGTACAAGCTGGAATCTTCACTTATTCTAAGAAATTTAAATTGCTCCTTCCATATTTTTATTGAATTAAATATTTTACCTATCAGACGGAAAGCTTTTCTAAAGATACAAGATCCTTTATCATAGCTAGCCAATCCCTATATAGTGGAGGGGTATCTCAAACCCATTTGCTCATAATGGCTTTCCTTGCCATCATAACCAAAGATGAACAATGTGTTTATATTCCTCTACAGGAGGAGGCAAGATGCCATGTAAACTCATAGAAGGTGAGGCTCGAACTGCAGTACACAATACTGCCTTTGTAAATTGGATATTTGGTTTTCCAATTCAATTTGTTTAGCTCTTTTTTCCGTTTTGCATACATAATAAATTATCATGCCTCTGATGTATGCTTTGTAAGCATCTCATAGTACCCTAGGATCCGTCTCTCCTAGATCATTAGAAAGAAAATTATACTTTGTTTGCTCTTTCAGATATTCAGCAAACCCCACATCCATCAAATAATAAGGGTTCAATTTCCAAAATCAAGGGGCTTTTGATCTATCGTGAAGCGTATAAAGAAAGTAACTGGGGTGTGGTCAGAGATGGTAATAGGACCAATATTTCTTTTGTCACCCAGATCTTTTGTGGTTGAGTTATGAAACCTCCATATGTCAAAAAAGATTCTGTTCATGACAAGCATTACATATTAAACTAGGAACTTGTGGTGCAATAATAGCTGAAGGGTATTTATCCATATCAGGATTTAGAAACCAATTAAAATCACCACTCTAAATAACATTTTTACAATCAACGGTTGCCAATCTACTTGTGCAGAAAAATTCTCATCAAGATTTTTCGGGCCATATACACCCAATAACAAGTTCCTTACTGTAAAGTAGACCCTTTATTAGAATGGCTTCATCTGAGTCTTGTTTTATTAAAGTAAACAGAAAGGTTTTTATGTAATAATATCCAAACACCACAAACTTTCATCGAGAAAGAAGAATAGATTTGCCCAACCCAATCCCTGCAGAGCTTTAGATGTTCTTTAATATTTATGAGTCTCTTGTAACACAGAAATTTAAATCTCATACCTCTTCAATATATTTAAGATTTTTTTTCTTCTTTTAATAACATGATGTATCACTTTAAGGTTCCGGATATTTTGTAAAGACTTTCTAATACCTCCTTACAAATGTTACAAAGGTCAGCATCCGCTTTGAAATAAAATAAATCACAAAAAAATATCTTCCATTCTGTATAACTACGAACAAAGCATTAACACGCTACAAAAAAAAAAAAAGAATAAATAAAGTTGATAAAACATAGGAAGCTTCCTTCCTTTTGAAAGCATCCTACATCCATCACAAAAAACACAATAAGAATAAAATAAGTAAAGTACAATTACAGGAACTGTAAGAAATGTATTATAATTTATCATAACATGGCCCTGATATGTCACTGACTAGACATTAAAGGGGGGGTGAAACACTCAGTTTCAGTCAGTGTCATGTCAATCTTGAGTACCTATAGAGTAGCATTGCATCCTGCATATCTCCGAAAAGTCTTTATTTTTTTTATAATTATATAAGAAAGATGCGCTGTTCCGAGTCTTTCCGAAAAAAGCCGAGCGGGTGGGGGCGTGTCGTGTGAGCGGAGCTAAATAATGACGTGTGCTCGCTGCTGCTATTGTGTTGAGTCGAGTGCGTCGTAAAGCTGTGTCATCCCTAACAGCGGGAAAAAAACTTTATTCAAAATAAAAATATGGCTTTTAATCAGATACAGCCATACATCTATGATCCGGAATCAGACCCAGAGGCTGCAGTTGAACAGGAGCAGCAGCAAAAACGACTAGAGCAGGACGTCTCTATGTGGTACAAGTTATACACTAACTATATAATATGCTTAGCGGCTTGTGTTATTTACATATTTATACTTGAATTATATCTTAGTATTTTTGTCTTTGAAGGTGTACATGTGGGAAGTGCAGTTGTGCATGTGTGTTTGTGTGTTTACGCGTGGTTTGTGTAACGTTAGACAGTAAGCGGACTGGTTTTGCACGGCAGGTTAAGTTAGTGTTTACATAGAAAGACACGGAATAGTAGCCATTTGAATGAAGAAGCGTGCTTATTTAGTTCAACATATTTCCCCCCTCTTTGTGTATTGTTGTTTGGAGTGCTTTTACAATACACAAACATAAAGTTACACATATAGTGGCCAGCTAAACAAATGTACACGCACTACACATCGCATGCTCCATTGATCAATTAACTATACGTGATCATGTTTGGGCTACTTGATGAGCATAGGCAATAACACAGACATTTGAAGCAGTCTTACTCACCGCCTGCGGTTCTAACGTTGGGACTGCTCCATCATTCAGCATTAGGCGATCGGGAAAATCCGGCGTCGAGCTGGGCCTTGTTTATGAAACAGTCGGCACCGAAATGCAGCGAACAGATATAAACATTCGCGCAACTCAGTTGCTCATTACATCCACTGTTGCCTTAACGCGGGGTTTTGGGGGAATCTGTGCAGGACTGTCTTGGTCTGGCAACCAAAAACGCACTTTTTTGGTGACATTGTTATGTGCACATCACCTGTGTGCAGCGCAGCCTACAAGCCAGCGCTTTGATGGGCGTAGCCTGTTACTTTCGCTCTCTCCCTCTCTCTCTCTCACGCGCTTCCGGTAGAATTGACCGTAAGGCCCATACAAGGAAATTCCGCCCCCATTAATGTCAAAGGGGACGCATGATCTCAAAAAACTTGCCGAAACTTATGACTAACCGGAAGTAGTATTTTTGACAAAGAAATACTCCCATCAAACGTCCACCTTAACTTTTGAAACTTTGTATATGTTTAGTATGGGATTCCAAGTCTTTAACAGTGTAAAAAGATCAGTATGCATGAAACAGCATTTCACCCCCCCTTTAAGAAATCATGTTTATTTCAAATACTTATATCACTGACAATAGTAGACCTGCCAGGATATTGTCATTTAAAAGCTATTGTTGCAGCCCTCAACTGATGTTGATGTTGTTGCGTTGTGGCCTTAAGCTCCACCCACTACTGATCTACCAATCATGAAGTCAGTAGTGTTTCGGCATCCGGGTTGCCAGCTCTGCTCTAGTTAGCACAGCTGCAGCTAAACGACTAAGCTAACAATGACAGCTAACAATGACACTGTAAAATAAAATTTGCCAGCCACATCCAGCATTTTTGATCATTTTCATAAATAAAGTCATGCCCCCCAGAATATTTGTTGTATGAATATCTGCAGAGGCATACAGTATCAAAAGAAAGCAAAACATTTTTTTTTTTTACATTTAAATTTAATTTTAAAAAAGGAACATTTTAAGCTAAACTTTTTTGTCAAAGACTACATCCAGATCGGATCGGCTCATCCTAACACTTCATTCATTAACATTAGGTAGTTTTGATTTATATATATCTGTTTAATGTTGAGGATCAAGTTATTTTATGTATGCATATGATTACACATGATATTGCTTGTTTCTGCATCTTTTTCGCATGTGTTTTGATTCAGTACTATTTCAGAAGAGTAATAGTCCCCCCCCCCCAAGAAAAAAAGTACAACAGTGAAAACGCGAAAAGCCAGAAAATCCAGTCAATGCCAAGAAAGAGTCAATGTAAAATACTTTTAAATTGAGCACAGCATTTTATAAAAATCCTCTAAATCCTTAACTGTTTGTGTTGCAGCTGCAGGGCGGCCCTCGTGGCCAGGATGCCACTGTGTACCCTGCCAGTCCGCGGTGGATCCTGAGGGGCAGGAGCTTCCCACCCAGTGCAGGGGGCAGAGGAACAAGCACCCTGATCACGACATGAATCTCTGCTGGAACGAGATCAAACGTAAATCCCACAACATCAGGTATACATCATTTTTTGTCCATCTGCTTGTATCATGCTTCTATTAGGTTCATTGTCTTCTGGGGATTATTAACCTTTCCTCAGTAAAGCACCAGTTAGAGATGCACATATTATTGCAAATTCTCCCAGTCTCAGAGGCACTAATGAAACCACTGATTGAGTTTGGGCTGTTTTGCATGTCATTTGTATGTATGTCTTTATGCAAGGTGCTTTGTTTACATACTTAGCCTCATAATTACAGTCTCGACCCCAAACTTTCTCTGGGGATAAATTTAACACGGTGTGATTGGTTTTAGACATCTACCCTACAGCACATGGTAATAAAATCATCCCAGGAAACTCTTGTCAGTATGCTGACATCATCTGGCCCAGAAGGAAGGCTACAGAAATACAACATTACATGTAATAAAAATGGATGGAATACTAAGTGGCCTCAACAAAAGACCCTCTGGGATTATATTGCACCAGCGTTTCAGTGGCTGACTTTTTCAGCTGGCTGTGTTTTGACAGACAGATGTCCCTTCCATCTAATAGCCTGATTTTTCAGCTTTGGCATCTGTAAAATGCAATGGCAGACATTTTAGTAGTATTAAATAAAGTTCTGAATTAGGTTGGAAACAAATTATATATATGTGTGTGTGTGTAAATTAATGGATTATGGGTAAGGTTTTTCTCTCGGAAAGTGGTGTTTTTGTAGAATGTTGACTGTAGAATTGTAGAACATTTATTTGTTTTATGCCTAATTCTGAATTATTGCTTGATTTTTGTAGATTGTGTTTCAGAGCCCAAAACAACATGAATAATTTACTTGAAATTTTTAGCTTTTTTTCTTTTCTTTCTAAGGCACTGTGACAGAAAGAAATCAAACAGACTTGCTAGAGGGGCAGAACAGAGCTTGTCTTTGTCATTCTCATCAGAATGTTTGGCTTCATTGGGGTCCACTCACACAGCAGTGAATGTGCTGTGACCGGGGGGCTATGTTGCTGAGGGGGGTATATGGGTGGACAGAAGCATGCTGGGAATGTGTGATTGCAGACGTGCCTGGATGTTTCTCACCTCTCTGATGGCACAGCTGTGAGTGGGCGCTTATGATGCGACTCAAAACCCACATCCCTAAATCTGTTCAAAGCATCTCTTTGTGTTTGTAGATTGTGAATAATTAACACATCTGAACTACCTCAATTTTGATTATAATTCAGGTCCGTATCATGCTCTTTGGTGATATCATTCCAGTGACTCCACATAGATGTACATTAAGTGCTCAGTGCTAAATGGCAGGGAAGAGAATTGTGACCTTTCAGCTATCCTCCGCCATCCCATCTTTTCAACTGCACACATACAAAGGCTGGATTGAGCCCTAACAGCATGCTAATTGCTGTCCTTTCTCTGAGTTTTTAGGCTTGGAGATTAGAATGTTATAACCCTTTTTGCTAATGGGTCTACTGCCATGTCAAGCTTGACATGTGCTAAATGTATCTTGTGCATCTGAGTGCAGTCTGCAGTAGAGGAAATGGAATATTCTGTCAACCCTTATAAAAAAGAAGTTCATTCAAGTGTGCAATTAGTATACTTCTTTTAAACTAAAAATAATAATGTATAATTTCTGTCTAATTTTTTATGTACTTCTCAGAAATATACTCACTCACTAAATTGCACTCAAGTATACTTGACCTATACTGATAAAAACGTCTTCATATTTTTGGCTTATACTTGTACTCAATGCTTTGATCGAGATATACTTAAAGGACAGCCTCTTTTTTTAAAGTAAATTTTTAAGTTAATCTTGATCATTATACCTTTGTGAGTACAGTCTATAGAAGAAAAAAAACGAACCGGATTGGTGCTTGCAACACGGAGCTATTACAGTTAATGCCCAGAGCCCCCACGGCAGTTATGAGGGCATAAACGTAAAGGGTGTCTTTGTGCCTCTTAACAGACACAAAATGCAATTAAAATGTCTGTCCAACATGAACAGGGCCCTTACATGACAATGAGATGCGTTTAGCCACTTAGCCATTGTTTAAATTCACCGCGCTGAAGTCCCGTGGGAACTCAATGTAGCCGGGAAAAAAAGGCAAATAGTCCAGTTGGGAAGAGCGTTGTGTGTGTAAAGCATGATTATTTTCTTACTGCACATCTTTCCTCAAGCCATGTGTGCCCAAATGGAAGGATAAATAAAGTTTATATTACCTCCACAGTGGATGCACCCGTCTTCGACCACAGAATGGCATTTTTCTTCAAATGACCCCACTGTGTTGTGTCTGTGTAAGTTAGTCATCCTTGTCAAAGTGTTCGCTGCAAATTTTCGCATTCTTTTGCGAAAGGAAGGAAGCTTATGCAGCGACTGTGTTCTTCCACAACCAGGAATAACACAATATCTGGCTATCTTCTTCAGCATGTTTATTGTTGTTGACCAGCTAGCACGATGCGCAAAAAAAAAAAAAAAATCTAAATAACTTTATTCAACAAGTTATTGTCTTCTGGGCCTCTGACGTGAACTCATGAAGCACCATGACGCAGGAGCGAGAATATGATTTTATACATCTTCTGAATAGTACAAAATCTCCAGAGCAAAACACAGGTAAAGAAGCACAAACAAGGGATAGAAGCATTGCTGATGCTGACACGTGTAAAGTAACATGATCATCAAACATTCAACAGCATATATGTTCAAACATGACAACCATTACTGAATAAACTGTCAAACTTATGAAGAGGAAACAGCTGTGAAGCTTTGGGGGTGTTGGCTTAATTAATCTACTCCATCTTTGTTTTGAACATTATTCTAAATCCGATCTGGACGTAGTCTGACAAAAGTACAATCTTCTCAGCCTTGAGTTTAAAATGTTTTTTTTATTTATTAAAGTTACCCATATTCAAGTGTTGTAAAAATCCATAAAGATGGAGTAAATTCTTTTTAAAATGGAAAGAGGTAAAGTACAGTTAAAGATATATTTCAAGTATAAAAAATGTACACCTAAATAGGAACATAGTAGTATACTATGTTATGGTCGCTTGATGTTATGTTCACTTACAGAAAACTTAAAATTATACTTGCATGCAACTACTACTAGTAGTTTACTGGGAGTATACTTCATAAAATGTATTTCCATAAACTACAAATTTTCAGAATGTGTTAGTATTTGACATTTGAACTATCAGTATACCTATACGTTTACTTGTAGTGTAATTGCAGTACAAACGAAAAACGTTAGATGGTTAACTGTCTGGGCAGCATAAACCCTTTGTCAGTTGTAGACCATTAAAAAGATAGTTAACCAAAAGTTAACCAAAAAATTACAATATACTCACCCTCATGTTGTCATTTACTCACCCAAACCTTTATTTTGTGGAGTACAAAATAATATTACTAAGTATGTTGGTAACAAACCAGTATTGTAACAAACGTCTCAGGTTACGTATGTAACCCTAGTTCCCTGAGGGAACGAGACGCTGCGTCGAAACGCTGTGAGAACGCCTCTGCGTTAATGCGTCGTGAAGCGCCTGTAGAACCATTCCATCAGAAAAAAGATCGATCGTCGGCGTGATGACGTCATCGACCGGAAGCTATAAAACGTCCGTGAAAACAAACAGGAACTAACTTCTGATAAAGCCTGAAGTAAGTGATCACGGACACGCCGGGAGTATGGCAAAGCGACGCAGCGTCTCGTTCCCTCAGGGAACTAGGGTTACATACGTAACCTGAGACGTTCCCTTTCGGGGAACTCGAGCTGCGTCGAAACGCTGTGAGAACGCTTATACCCACATCGCCATAGGACCAAGTGTCTCGTATGTGTGAAGCCGAAGCGCACACGGTTACGAGAGTACCTGTGCCCCTACTGTAGATGCCAGGTCTAGTTCATAGAACCTGACGAAGGTAGAAGGAGACGACCATCCGGCCGCGTTGCAAATATCGTGGAGGGAAGCCCCCGACAAGAGTGCTTTAGAAGCAGCCATACCCCTGGTTGAGTGCGCCCGGACAGCCAGTGGAGAAGGCTGCCCGGTAGCTTCATAAGCAAGTGAGATGGCCTCGACCACCCACTTGCTCATCCTCTGCTTGGATACTGGAGCCCCTTTCTTAGGGGGTCCAAAGCAAACAAACAATTGTTCCGATTTTCTCCACAGGGCAGCTCTGTGGACATAAGTATCCAGTGCCCTCACAGGGCACAGCAGATTTAACCTTTCCTGGTCTGACGTCATAAATGGAGGAGGACAGAAGGCTTGTAGAGTGATGGGGCCCCGTGGGCTCGTAGGAACCTTGGGGACATAACCCGGCCTGGGATGCAGAAATGCTTTCACCATCCCTGGCGCAAACTCTAGACATGAGGGCCCTACTGACAGGGACTGAATATCTCCTATCCTTTTAAGAGATGAAATGGCCAAAAGGAAGATAGTTTTTAAGGTGAGGAACTTATCCGAAACCTCCTCCAGAGGTTCGAACGGAGGTCCGGACAAGCCCCTCAAAACAATGGCCAAGTCCCATGCTGGGACCCTCGAGTGCATAACTGGCCTCAACCTTAATGTGCCACGAAGGAAGCGTGTAATTAGAGGGTGTCTTCCCAAAGACACTCCACTGCAAGGGACGTGGAAGGCACCCAAGGCCGCCACGTACACCTTAAGTGTGGAGGGGGTCAACCCTGCAGAGAACCTCTCCTGCAGGAACTCCAGCACTGTACCAACCGGGCAGTTAACTGGATCCCACTGGCGTTCTCTGCACCATGCTGAGAAAAGTCTCCATTTCAAAGCGTACAGCTTCCTTGTGGACGGAGCTCTGGAGTGTAGGATGGTCTCCACGACCTCGGCCGAGAGACCTTCCTCTATGAGCCTAGCCCCCTCAGAGGCCAGGCCCACAGTTTCCACATCTCCGGGCGTGGGTGCAGGAATCTCCCGCCCGCCTGAGAGAGTAGATCCCTCCTGATCGGAATCTCCATCGGAGAGCCTACCAGGAGAGATATTAGGTCCGAAAACCATACTCGGGTCGGCCAGTTCGGAGCCACTAGAAGTACCTGGGCCCCGTCCCGGCGTACCCTCTCCAGAACTCCTGGAAGCAAGACAATCAGGGGGAAGGCGTACAGAGGCAGCCTCGGCCACTCCTGTACCATGGCATCCAGCCCCAGCGGGGCCGGATGGGTCAGAGAAAACCACTGCGGGCAGTGAGAATTCTCCGCCGAAGCGAACAGGTCTATCTCCGCCTTCCCATAAACCTTCCAAAGGAGCTCCACCACCTCTGGGTGGAGTCTCCAGTCCCCGGGCCTCGGCCCCTGTCTCGACAGGCTGTCTGCTTCCTGATTCAGGGCCCCCGGGATATATACTGCCCTGATTGACAGCAATTTCCCTTGGGCCCACAGGAGGATCCGATGTGCCAATTTGTCCAACGGACGAGACCTCAGACCCCCCTGGTGATTTATATAGGCCACCACGGACGTGTTGTCTGTTCTGACTAGTACATGGTGGCCCCTGAGGTCGGGCAGGAACTGTTTCAATGCAAGAAACACTGCGAGCATCTCTAGCCGATTTATGTGCCAGTGCCGCTGATGTTCCTGCCATAGACCCTGGGATGAGCGACCACTCATGGTCGCCCCCCAGCCCGTGAGAGAGGCGTCTGTCGTTAGCGTTACGCGACGAACATGAGCCCCCAACACGGGACCCTGAGATAAAAACCCCGGGTTTTTCCACATGACCAGAGCACGTAGGCATCGCCGCGTGACTTTGATCGTGCGGAGCGGATTTCCCCTCGGGGAGAACCCTTTTGTTTTGAGCCACCACTGCAGTGGCCTCATGTACAGTAGGCCAAAAGGTATCACGTTGGACGCTGCTGCCATGAGACCTAACAGTTTCTGGAACTGTTTCACAGTGACGGCTCGGCCTAGCTTCTGTTCTTTGGCGGCTGCCAGGATCGATGCTATGCGTGTTGGCGATAATTGCGCCCGCATAATTACCGAATCCCAGTTCACACCTAGAAAAGTGGTTCTCTGAGCCGGAGAAAGCACACTCTTCTTGGCGTTCAGCCTCAACCCCAGCTTCGACATATGGGCGAGAACAGCATCTCGATGCTGAACCGCCATCTGCTCTGTATTCGCTAGAATCAGCCAGTCGTCGATATAGTTCAGTATGCGGATGCCCTGTAGACGCAGCGGCGCCAGAGCTGCATCCACACACTTGGTGAACGTGCGGGGTGACAGTGCTAGACCGAAGGGAAGTACACGATATTGGTATGCCTCTCCCCCGAAGGCAAACCTCAGGAACTTCCTGTGATGTGGAAGGATGGAGACATGAAAATACGCATCTTTGAGGTCTATGGTGACAAACCAATCCTCCGATCTGACCTGCGCTACAATCTGTCTGAGTGTAAGCATCTTGAATTTGAGCTTGGCCACCGAGCGATTCAATAGCCGCAGATCTAATATCGGGCGTAAGCCCCCATCCTTCTTCGGCACGATGAAGTAACGGCTGTAAAAGCCAGACTCCCTGCTGGGAGGGGGAACCCTCTCTATAGCCCCTTTTTGCAGGAGTGTCTCTACTTCCTGTGCCATTACCAGAGCCTGCTCCGGGCCCACCTCTGTAGGTAGGACACCGCAGAAAGGAGGTGGCCGACTCTTGAATTGAATGGCGTACCCCCTTTCTACTATCTGCAGGACCCAACGAGATATATTTGATAGACGTTTCCATTCGTCTAGAAAATCTACTAAGGGAACCAGCCTCTCGAGGCTGGCCTCTGGTGTATTTTGAGCAACAAATACAGTGCCCTGAAGCGGCGGACCGGCAGGGAACGACTGACTTGACTGCTCGGGGACCCCCCGGAGGGGGTGCGGACCACCCTCGGGTGGCCCGCGGAGACCGACTGCGCCCCGGCATTGCGGCGGGGTTGGCAGCGCGGCCCCCCGAGGGTGCCGTAGGGAAGCGGGTACCGTTAGCAGGGGTAAACACCGCTTCCCTATGGGGGGAACCACCCTCAGCGTCCTGACGCTTCTGGCGTCAGGAACGCTTCGACGAGGCCTTCTTGGCGATCAGGACTGTCCGCAGATCAGCCCTGCCCCTCGAAGGCCTCGCCTGAGAGCGCCGCCCCTCGTCCCCGCGCTGAGGGGGAGCTCGAGCGGCGACGCTCTGTTTTTGTTGTGCCCTGTGAGCGGAGCTCGTACTCGGCTTAGGCTGCCTGATGTCAGCGGCAGCCCCAGGGACCTGGACCCGGAGAGGGAGAAACTGCTTTAGCGCCGCAGCTTGTTTCTTTGACTCCTGGAACCTCTCGGTGACAGTGTGTACTGCGTCACCGAAGAGGCCACCAGGAGACAGCGGCGCGTCGAGCAGGAAGCTTTTCTCCCTCTCCTTGATTTCAGTGGGGTTGAGCCATAAATGTCTCTCCGTAGCCACCAATGCTGCCATAGAGCGGCCAACACATCTGGCCGTCTCTTTGGTGGCCCGGAGAGTTAGATCAGCTGCTGTTCTTAGCTCATTTATGACATCACCCCCCACTTCATCACGTCCATCTAAGTCCCTGAGCAGGTCAGCCTGATAAGCCTGCATTATAGCCATGGTATGCAGGCATGCAGCAGCCTGACCTGCCGCCGAGTACGCTTTGCCCACCAGTGCCGACGTTGTTTTCAATGGTCTGGTGGGCAAAGTCGGGGCCTTTAGGGACGATGCCGAGGAAGGCGAGAGATGGCTCGCGAGCGTCTCTTCTACCTTTGGCATCGCCCCATAACCGTAGTGCTTCAGCCCCATGATGTTGCTGTAGACCGAAGTCTGAGGGCTGAACACACGGTATGATGCCGGTCTCCTCCATGATGTTGCCACCTCGGTGTGCAAATCATGGAAGAATGGCAGGCCCCGCCGCTGAGGTTCTGAAGCGCGAGCGGGCAGGAATCTTTCATCTAATTTGCTAGATCTTTTCCTTCCTGCCTCAGATCTCTCTACGGGCCAGTCAATATTTAATCTGGCCACGGCTCGCGTTAGAACCTCAACGAGCTCCTCACTCGCAGGAGACTGAAGTGGCGAATCTTCAGTCGCGATGCTCTCAACGTCCACCTCCTCGGAGCTGGATAGTTGGAGCACCGGCGGCTCTCTCGGGGGGGAAGAAACCGCAATGCGTGCTTCCAAGCCCCGAGAAGAACCGCTGGATGGAGCAGGTGAGGGCAGAGATAAGGCAGCGCCCGTCTCAAACCCCTCTGCAACATCCAATTGTGAACCCCACGACTGCAGCCTCCGCTCTGCCTCGGCAGCAGCGGGACCAGAGCCGCGGGGAACACGAGCCGAGGCACCCTCCTCGAAGAGTGCCCGGCGGGAGCGCAGCGTTCTCAGTGGCATACGCTCACAGTGCTCGCAAGCAGCCCCCTCGAGGGCTGCCTGGGCATGCTGCGCTCCCAAGCAGGCGACACAAAGAGAGTGTGTATCCCCACTCGTGATGTAGCGTGGGCAGGGATGTACACACCTCCTGAACTGACTGCTTTCATTTCTCTATCTATTTATTTTCTCTTTTTTGTAAATATAAGGAATATTTAACAAAGGGTGGAAAAACTCTTTCAATAGACAGACAAAAACACCAAATAGACAGACAGGTTCACACAGATCGCTTGCTGAAGGCTCAGAAGCTAGTTCCTGTTTGTTTTCACGGACGTTTTATAGCTTCCGGTCGATGACGTCATCACGCCGACGATCGATCTTTTTTCCGATGGAATGGTTCTACAGGCGCTTCACGACGCATTAACGCAGAGGCGTTCTCACAGCGTTTCGACGCAGCTCGAGTTCCCCGAAAGGGAACCAGTATTGTATGGACAAAACAATTTCTCAACATTTGTTTTATGTTTAGTTCCACAAAAGAAAGGGAGTCTGGCATGAGGGTGAGTAAATGATAAAAGACTTTTCACTTTTGCGTGAACTATCCCTTTAAGGAGACAAATACAGAAATTAAAGAGGCTTTAAATAACCATTTCAAAGTAATATAAAAATACTCTTTCTATAAAATATGTTGGGAGAATTATGATTGTCTCACATTTTTCAAGCTCTTTCTGCTTAGCTTCCCAGCATTGTTTTTTGTTGTGTTTTGGGTGCTGGTGACCTGACATTTCAAAGTGCCCCTATTATGTTTTTTATTTTTTATATATTCGCTTTCAAGCAGTGTGTAAGCTGTTTGTGATTGTAAACGTTCTGATGTAAAGTCAAAAGAACACAATAAATAAAGTTATTGTCTTAAAAAAGAAAGAACTGACTCTAAAACGCCTTTACGAGTCGTTTGTATTTCGATTCCCACTGTGTGACAGTTCTACGTCACTAGAAAAGACATTTGCATAAAGACCATCCATGTTGTACGTTGTCCGCCCTGTGCCCTCAAACAGCATTTGACTGATGACTGCTTCTCAAATCTCTGAGTTCAAACGATTGCTCTTGAAAGATAGGTCAGTACTATTTGGACCACCTTGCTTCTCAGAATTGCAAACTCTAAATATGAATAATTATTGATGTATATATTTTCTACCGGCTTTTCAAGTGACAGTTTTATTTTATATTGTGTAAATTTCTGTCTAACTGGCTTATAACTGGCTGTTATTACTGTCTTACTGAAATCGTTTTGCAAATCAGCTGTGTGCCACTGCACTTAAAACTGTGTATGTTAATTCAGATTGTCTGTTGTTCTTACTACTTTGAGTAAAGTTAAAGGATGGAGCAATATTTTTTTTTTTACAATCATTTGTTCTATCAGTCATTCATGTTAGTGCTGGGTTAACGAATGTGCTGTTATTGATACAGTTCCTGCATGTGCACTGCAATAAATTATAAATATACACATCAGTTTATTGATTCACATACACTTGTTAATGCTGATGGTAATACAGTTGCAAAATCTCATAATGTACCTCAAAATAAGTAGTGTATTCCGATGGAGGTCTGGGTTTAATAACTAGTTCTTGAAATCTTGAAATTGGCAGCACTCATGGACGCAAATGTCATGTTCCAGACTGTGCAGGGGACGTGAGGACTTTTCATACCCTTCCCACGGATAAAAAAAAATCAACATTAATGGTTGATGTTTATTATAATCGGTTTGTTTGTTTGTTTGCTCTGCCAATTTCAAGCAAGCTTCGCTCAGCATATTAAACTGAAGAAAGGGGCAATTCCAACTATATTCCTGCAAGCAGTAAGTAGTGATTTATCCACTTATTGACTGTTTAAACAAATTCTAATTAAATTGAAAGTTTCTTAGAGAGACAGCATTGTCTCGAAAATGCAAGATGCTAGTACAGTAACAACAGGAAACTCCAAATACCATATAAAACTAAATAGTGTTTCTAATGACAAAGGTTGATATTATTTTGTATTACAAAATACAACCATAGATTCGTATGTCATACTAACAGTACGTTGGTTTAGTTGATTACAGATCACTCACTCAATCCTTCTAGCTGTCATCTTCTCCATGTATGTTAAAATGATAGTCATTTGACAAGGCTTCTATTCATTTTATAAAAATATATATATTTATATTTTTGAGAAATGAAGTATGATGTTTTTGCATGCTTGTATTTCAGAGTGGCCTACATCACAGTCACTGTAACCTACATTGTGACTAACGTTATATAAACATGCAATATCGTTGACGAAAAAAGAGTCTAACATGTAGTTTAAAAAATAAAACGTTGAACAAAAAGCACTGGTTTTGGTTTTGTCTGGGGAAAGAAGAGCGTTCGTGCTTGCGGTTGCCAGGGTTCAGTAATTTAAATCCCCCAATCAGAGCTTTTCTGTAAAAAGAACACGTATACTATCCTCTGTGTTACCTAAACATGTACAATATGGTAACCACGCGAGCGGATGATCTGAAAACACCAATAAACAAGTAAGCTGCATTTTAGCAATCTCCATTTGAGATGTTCTGCTTAAAGTGTCATTCAGTCAGCCTGTGTTCTGTCAGGACGGTCAGGACTCACGAGTCGCTTCACTGAACAACTGAACTGCTGTGTGCTGCTGAAATAAGCCAATCAGAGCAGAGCTCAACATTAATATTCATGACTCTTCCAAATAAGGCAAAAACAGAGCATTACAATCTAGGGACAATTTATAGGGTTGTAAGTTGACCTGTAAAACTATATCTAAACAATTTTTGCCCTTAAATAAGCCACATACCCTCTGTGTAGATATCAGAGAACAATTTAACATATTGTTTCAACTCATTCTAGGGCACCTTTAATGCTTCTGATTTATTTTAACAATTCTGGTCCTATAAAGATTTTATTTATTCTCTTGGAGGAAGAAATGAGGACATCATTTCAACAAAACAGATATGCCAAATAAGAAATATATTTAAAACAATTTTTTTAAAAGTGCATTTACAGAAGCAGCATAATGTTTCGTTAATTCGTTCATTTTTGCAAAAGAACAAATTTCAAAAGAATTCTCTTTTAACTGCACATCTTATGAACAACCATTTTTTGAGTTACTTTTAAGAGTTATTTGTTTATGAATTGGACTAACACAGATCATTGTATGTTTGTGTAGATTCAGTAGTGTTGTTTTTTTTTGTCCATATTGGTGGAAAAATGCATGTTTGAGAATGGTTAATGGAACTGAACATCATTTGTTCTCATCCACCCTGGGCCATCACAGAAAACACAGCCTTTTCAGGCATGTTATTTTGAGTTCAGCCCATATTCTGATATAGTCTATTCATTATCAGGAACTTTCGAAATGTTGCAGCCAGCGGTAAACACAAACTCTTCTAACTTTGCTGAAATCCACATATTTGTGTGTGTACCAGACAGTTGTTCAGTCCTCATACGGCTGTAAACCGCATCAGTTGCATCATGACATGGGACCAGAGATGAAGAGCAACAAAAAAAGGGAATGTTTGTGAAAGGTATGGTGTGGTGTTTTGATATTTTTTTGCTAGGCTTTGCAAATAAACCCTCTATTCAGACACCCTAATGAATGAACGAGTCAAAAGGGATTTCGAAGTGCATGAATTATTAAGTACAAGTCTACCCGGCTGCTTGTAGGGATTAAATCAAATAAAGCTTGTCCAGCGCGCTCATCTATCAGTGTGGGGCACGAGCGGATTGCTTTCTTTTGCTTGGTAGACACAATACACTGCTGAGACAGTTACATTTATGCTCCAACAACTCTGAGGAAATAATAATCATGCGTTGACATAAACAACCAACAGCATGGGGTGTGTTCACAGCATATGAATATCTATTCCTTAGAGAAACCAGAAATTGTAGTATGGCTGAATTAAATTTTAGCTGGGAGAGGCTGCCAGGCACTTAGGCGGCACTCATCATCCCTAACTTGGCAGAAGTTTTGCATTGGGGAAACTAATGATACAGTTGGACCATCTGACAGTCTTAGGTTTCTGCAGTTTAGCTCTCTCTCACTTGTACACTGAGGTAGCTCAGACTTGTGGCTTTCTTGCCAGGTGTTGTTAAAGTCAAATGTCTGCCTATTCCCAGCTGAGACCTGCCCACGATGTGGCCTTAAAAAACTTTTGTTTGCATTCCTCCCACAGATAATTTATGCTTTAAACTGGGCTTTATTGGATGTGAGTGAATATATGAATACATAATAGATAAATACATGCATCTGTGCAGAATGTGCTCTCTTGCAGGAAATGTATTCCTTTCTGCAATTCAGTGCTCATATGAAATATTGTGATGGTGTTTTCCAGTTTAGCGTTTATGCGTAATGACAGATATACCTAACTGGTTGATAATACAGGTGCAGTATTTGTATGCATGTAAGTGCCTGTGCAGCAGCCCATTGTGTTTGCTTAACTGTGTCTTATATACAGAATGTAGGGTAATGAAAGAGGCGCGACGGGCAATGCTGAATTGTAAGGCTCATTTCTCCCATGGCACCATTGCCTTTTTTAGCCAATAGCTTCATTGCGTCTACGGATCTGTGCTCGCAGACAAATCTCCCACCATTCTTTTTCATTCAGTGTTACATTTTGAGGTTGGTATCATTGAGAGGACAGATCTCAAAGAGAATGGTGCACAGAGCTGTAGGTTACGCTTCTGAAACAAACACAAATAAAAGAAAAGGGATATCACCAGGATCCTCACTCTTATCTTTAGCATTTAGTTATTTGGCTATAATGGCTGATGGTTATCATGTAATGACCAAATAGCCATACGTTTTCTGTTCTTCTTTTTGCTTTAATCTGTACAATTAAGTGTTTTTGTCATTTACGTTTTATACTTCTTTTTTCCACTTTCAATGTTGTAAGCAACTTACGATGTATGTTACATGTTTCCTAGGAATCAAACCCTACCCTGATCTCGCTGATTTTTGTTCTAGTGCTAAAGGATATTGAAGAAAATTGCAATATTTTATCTTCTCATACTGCTTTGCTGTGAGAGCATCATTCAGCATTTATGATTGTCTTGCATGTCATTGGAGCGCATGTGTCCCCAGTCTATTCTCTGCTATCTGCATCAACCTAACATTTCGTAAGTTTATTTATAATTTTTTTTATAATTTTGTTATAGGCTATGCATGTCTCAATGAGTACATTTGATGTATTTTGCTATAACATTTAGGTATGGACCGCTTTAAAAAAGGTTTTGTTGTTGCTATGAATCTATTATATTTATATTATATATTTGCATAGTTACAATTTTCTATTATATACATTAGGGGTGTTGCTATGTACATACTGAATAACAGTTAGTAGAGAATAACAGTGATATCCAAAACATGAAATATCATTATCGATGTGGTTATTAAGGTTGTGACAATATACAGGTATTGGCAATAACTCTAATATTTAAAATTAATAGGACGCATATGATAATATGAATTGGGGGGGCCCTGAATAGTCTAAGATTCAATGCATCGATACACAGTGTTTTCAATGAGTGTACGCACACCGGCGGTGGCATTCGGCGCCTATCCGCGGCGACTTAAGCCGGGTGCACACTGTGCGATTTTGGCCACGATTTGGCCGTCTGGGACAAATTTAGCAAATCCTAAAAGATTCCTCTGATCCTAGGCTAAAATCTGACGTCTTTGGTCATTAGTTTGACATGTTCACCGGCAGCCGATTAATGAACGCTGCGATCAAATTTTACCTCAGACGAAATTCTGGCAGTGTCAGAAGATTTGGCACACAATCCTGCAGTGTGACTTCTCCTACGACGACAGTCAAATATCTTCGTTTTTCAAGACAAACTATGACCAAAACGAGTACTAGAGATTTCTTTGTAGCCAGCATTTCAGCCCCGTGTGTAATGCAGCTCACTGTCACTGAACGCGTCATTCATTGATGATATAAAACTCCGGGTGAGTTTTCTTGCGCGCGTCCGTTTTTAGCGCGCCTTCACTATCGTGCAGTCTGACATTAATGTCAACTGAGATCTTACAGTGTGACATGGCGATCATGTTCGTACAGTCTGACAAGGGACATTCGCAAAGGATTTTGAAAAATCGCACAGTGTGCAGGACCCATTAGGAAGTTGTTTAAAATCTTGCTGCGCCACAGAGTGCCATTTCAAAGTTTTATATTAAATGTATATTATACTTCCCTTAAATCGTCAATGTACATACTGATTTCATTTCACCCTGTGCTACAAGATACACCCATCGTGCAGATCTTCTGAAGTCGATTTAAAATTAAGCTTGTGTGTATATAATGTGCCCGTCTGGTGTGAGATACCTGAGACTTTGCTGAGCTGAGACACTGAGCTTTGCTTCCGGTGTGTGACCCCCTTTAGGCATAATCGGCTTAAGAATGTGCATCTAAACGCACTCAAAGTGTTATTTTCCTCTCTAGGCAGGTATTTTTTTAGGTTTATTTATCAAAATGTTCTTTTATATATTTGTGAGATGTTCTGTATTTCGATCGCGGCTTTAAAATGTTATGAGAAAACGTTTTTCGAATGTTTATCCAACACATTACCTTTTATTTAAACCTAAAAAAGAAAGCCATTGTCAGTTTGCCTGTCAGTTGGCAGGCAGTTTTGGTCGCTTTATTATAAGTTGTTGCTGTGTGCAGTGTGTAAAGGAAAACACATTTTTTTGACCTCCTGCTGACTAGTGCCATGTCCCTCACAACCCATTCACACACACGTACATGATTTGACTATCAGTCGACTATAGAAAGATTAGACAATTCTGATTCGAATGTGTAAATCTTTAGTCGGGGACACCCTAATATGAAATATCAATTTAATTGATGGGTGACATCACCCATGAGTGAGTATGCTGGCCATGCAAGAACTGGGATGCTTACAGCTTCCAGGAATTGCTTACAGATCCTTGCAACAAGGGTCCATGCATTATCATGCTTGAACATGAAGTGATGGTCGTGGATGAATGTTACTACAATGGACCTCAGGATCTCGTCACGGTATCACAAAAAATGCACCTGTGTTCGTTGGCCATAACATACATATACTGTATATGTGCTGATACCATAACCCATACCCATACCATAACCCCACCGCCACCATGGACCACTACGTTGACATCAGCAACCGCTCACCCACATGACACCATACATGCTGTCTTCCATCTGTCCTGTACAGTGAAAACCGGGATTCATCTGTGAAGAGAACACCTCTCCAAAGTGCCAGACGCCATAGAATGTGAGTATTTACCACAGCCATTTTCAGATCTCTCCAGAGATGTTCAATCGTGTTCATGTCTGGGCTCTCGCTGGACCACTCAAGGATATTCAGGGAGTTGATCTTTAGCCATTCCTTTGTTATCTTGGCTGTGTGCTCGGGGTCATTCTGTTGGAAGATGAACCTTCACCCCAGTCTGAGGTCCAGAGCACACTGGAGCAAGTTTTCATCAAGGATGTCTCTGTACATTGCTGCATTCATCTTTTCCTCGATTCTGTCTAGTCTCCCAATTCCTTCCGCTGAAAAACATCCAAACAGCATGATGCTGCCACCACCATGTTTCACTCAAGGGATGGTATGGGCCAGGTGAGAATCGGTGCCTGGTTTCCTCCAGACATGATGATTGCGATTCAGGCCAAAGATTTCAATCTTTGTTTCATCAGACCAGAGTATTTTGTTTTTCACTGTCTGAGAGTCCTTTAGGTACCTTTTGGCAAACTCCAGACGGTCTGTCATGTGTCTTTTACTGAAAAGTGGCTTCTATAGGGCCACTCTACCATACAGGCCTGATTGGTGAGTGCTGCAGAGATGGTTGTTCTTCTGAAAGTTTCACCTCTCTCTACAAAGAAACACTGGTGCTCTGTCAGAGTGACCATCGGGTTCGTGGTCACCTCCCCTGACTAAGGCCCTTCTTCCCCGATCACTCAGTTTTGCTGGGCAGCCAGCTCTAGCAAGAGTCCTGGTGGTTCCAAACTTCTTCCATTTACGGATGATCGAGGTCACTGTGCTCACTGAGAGCTTCAATGCTGCAGACATTTTTCTCTACCCTTCCCCAGATCTGTGCCTCGATACAATCCTGTCTCAGAGATCTACAGACATTTCCTTGGACTTCATGGGTTGGTTTGTGCTCTGACATGCACTGTTAACTGTGGGACCTTATATAGACAGGTGTGTGCCTTTTCAAATCAGGTGTTTGCCTTTACCAGAGGTGGACTCCAATCAAGTTGCAGAAACATCCCAAGGATTATTAGTGGAAACAGGATGCATCTGAGCTCAATTTTAATTGTCATGACAAAGGCTGTGACTTCTTGTTATTAATTTTTATTTTATTTTTTAAATAAATTTGCAAATATTTCAAACAATTTTCTTTCACGTTGTCAATATGGGGCACTGTTAATTGAATTGAGGGAAAAAAAGAATGAATTTAATACATTTTGACACTGCCCGACAAGGCTGTAACAACAAAATGTGGAAAAAGTGAAGCATTGTAAATACTTTCCGGATGCACTGTAAAATGTCTTCAAGATAAATAAATGCACATGTAAAAATCTTGTTGTACAAAAGGTTTTGAAAGGCATGAATTGTCTTTAAGAATTGGCTTGCTTTGTCCCTGCCATGTGTGAACATTGTGAAAGTAGCTCCTCATTGGCAGCTGGTATTGATTGCTATACCCTATGCTAGCCATCATGCCTGATGGTTCATATCGAACAAGCAATGTTACAAGACTGCCAGAGCACCGTGCACAGCTGTTATCTGTTTGCTTCCCAGTCACTAGCAGTCATGACCAGCTACGAGTCTACACTAAAATGCTGCCCAGCTCCCGTTACCGATCCAGATGCCTCCATTGTATGTCACCTCAGTATTGCCATCCAATCCATTAAAACCCCCCATTAATCTCCATTTGTTAACCCGAGGTTGCTACCTGGAACCAGACGAGGAGGTCTATAATATTACCCTGCTCCTATTCTAGTGGGTTTTTATTTGTTTCTTCTCCTCTGTAAAAAAGGACCACAGAATTTGGATGGCAGGGGCATTGTTTGATTTTGTGGCTTTTGGAGGAATCCCCATAAAGCCTCAGAGAGAGATGAGATGATCGATGGTCTAAATCTTTGGATTTAGAAGGGCTGCAGAAAGCCAGCGGGCTGTGCAAGATGGCTACTGGATCTAATGCATTACATCTGTGATGGTGAGAGAGGCAGATAGATGGTGTGCATTGCTCAAACATGCCACAGGTGTGAGGTGCTACAGTATTGCTGTGGATCAGTGACTTAGTAACACAAGGGCTTGACTCTTCAGGACAGATAATACCCCAGGGAGCATAAAGGGCAGATGCGTCCCATGTGCTCAGAGCTTTGGATGCAGGAACTGCTCTGATCGAGTCAAATGTGTCGAGAGGCCAAACCTAACAAGAGGAGAAAGAAATTCATTTAAAAAGTCCATCCAGTAAATGGGTGTAGTAACAGTATGTGTGCCAAATCTCTTGGTCTCCCTTTGTCTTTCCATTTATTCATTACACTCAGCATAATAACGAATTTATAGATATAAATTTAATATACACAGACATGCATTTTACCGAAGACATGCACCAATTTGACGGAGCTGCACTGCTCTTTCCTGAAGAGCTCGCAAAAAGCCTGCAGTTAATAACTCAACCCCTTGGGTTGTTATGTCTGACTCAGGATCTGGGTAACACACGAACTACCCAAACGCTGAGTTGTTCCCCAGGATCTGGATAACACGAAAACTACCCAAATACTGAAAAAACAACAACAACAAAAAAGACCCAAAAGGCTCAACCCAGAATTTGGGTAGAAAAGATAAGTGATTTTAGAGCATTGGATTTTAAATACCATTGTCAAGTTCTCCCTCAGAGTAAAAACGAATTAAGGTTATGACTTTATTGTTTTCATAATTACAGCTTTGTTTTGCGTAATTGCAACTTTTTTTGCATCTCACAGTGTGTTTATCTTTTAATGTGACTTCTTAACTGGGAGTTGCTAATAGTTCATTTCTAGTTAACTTGCAATTGGTAATAAATATTGCATCTATATTTCACAGTTGCAGCTTTAAACTGGGGTCAGTAAGATTTTTTAATACTTTTATTCAGCAAGGATACATTAAACTGATCAAGTCATTTATAGCCATCCGCCATTTTCAAACGGTCAAATTAATGCATTGTGAACCTTCAAAAGTTGCCTGCAACTGTAGTTATACACATGCATGTATGAATATCGCTATCTACAATAAACTGAAGCAGATGATTTAATAGGATTTAGTTTATCATAAATGGTAGATAATTCTGCATGCTAAAAATATTGGTTAAAGATCTTAACATTTTATTATCATCATTAATATTATTGATCATCAGAGAACCCTATACATCGCTCAGCTTTTAATGAAAGCAGTGGACTCATTATAAATGTTAATTGGAAAGAAATCTCAAACCATCAACCAAACATCCATCTAAAAAAATCAATTATAAAAATAGTAATAAATTAGTAATGTTTAATAAACACTAATACAGCCTATTTATTCATTTTAATGTTTAATCATCATAAACTAGGTATTATTTGAAAGCTTAAATTCTCAAAAACCATCCTGTTTTGCAATTAGTTTATAACTTTTTTATTTTGTTTTGTTTTAATAAAATTATGACCATCACATTACTGAATTTAAACCATTTTAAGAACAGCAACATTTTTAATTAGAAGTCAAAATTATTAATGATTACACATTTATTTAAAATTTTATTTTATTTCATATTCTAGATAGTTTATTATTCTAGATTATTTGAATGGACATAGATTTACAACCACTGATCTATACGTTCTCTATATAGATCAGTGTTTACAAAACTGCCTGTGTAGGGCTCGTCATGGTCGATATTTTGCATTTGTCTGAACAACAATGACTGTAGACTCGCTGAATGAAAAAGCAATTTCACTCTCTGACAGAGAGGCCCGCTTATGGAACTGCAGAAATATGTCGGTTTCTCTTCTTTAACTACTCTTAAATTTAGTTTAACTTTAGTTTCACTAATGTTTAGTTTGCTAATGTTTGTTTTCACATACTTTCCAGTCCTTGAATACTGTGTCTGACATTACAGAACAGTGAAGCCTGTTATTAACTAGCAAATGTTACATGTTTATATGTAGATAAAATGACACAATACATAAACAAATGTGTTAGCTTACATTAAAAAGTAGCCTTATGATGCATATGATCATTTGAATATACAACCGATTTCTACTGACGCAAAGCCATAATGGTAAATCGCTCAAGCATGCAGGAATTTTAAAAATCACTTTGCAAGTATGTCAGTGACTAAATTAATTTCTTCTCCTTTGTCAGCCATCGTGGTTTGAAAAACACTTAAATCTACGGATGTTTTATTTTGTGCTAGTTATTCTTCCTAGGCTACTAGTTATAGTACGCTCTTTGACCATCCCATCAAAGGATGTGAAAATGCAGATGTTATTGTATGCCTGCTAGATTGCCCAAGTGTCGTCAACTCGAAATCTGATTGGCTGTTTTAATCTGAGTGATTATCTGATCGGTTAAAGCGCACAGTTCCATTGCCGTCCATTTTAAGCTAGAGATGCCTGCAATATTGATTCTGAAGGCCTCAAGGAAGATTTATTTCACCCTGACAACACATGATGCCTGAAATATGATTGGATAAAAGCTCTAACATAAACAAACACCTGGAAGCAGCAACCAGAGAAAACCTATGAATTTAAGAAAATCGTGTTGTAGTGAATTTAACCAAAATTTAAGTCAGTGTGATTCTGATAGTGATTAGGCCAGCAGAAAAGGCCTTGTTGGCCCTGAAGGCCCACCACTAGATGTTTGGAACCTATTGTATTCAATTCATGTTCATTGTTAATTTAACCTTTGGCATTGTTTGCATCAACGGCCCTGTTTACATTATTGTAATGTTCAATTAAATCAATAAGCCCCAAGAAGCAGTGGTCTGCAGTGCATTTAGAACAGCTAAGTGCTGTTAGGCACGATTCGAGTCCATAAAAAAAAAAATTATTAGAATTTTTATTGCAGTTGCACAGTAATACAGTTGTATGTTTGTGGAGTAATTTACAACGGATTCGAATGCAGCTCAACCAATCAGGATCAAGAACCTTAACAATTATTTTTAAGGTTTTTTTTATAAGACTTTTTTTTTTTTTTTTTTTTTTATACCTGTGCTTGATATACACTTACAACACAGTTAGCACACATGTTCCTGTAATAGAGTATCAAAGGCAGTATGTGCCAGTTATAGCTGAAGGTTAGCAGTTTGACAAAAGGCCTTTTCAAAAACTTCCAGATTTTTTTAAAGTAAGTTCAACCCATCACCACTGACTGCTATGTTAACTTGTTTAATTCAGCCATTCAGGAGCTTGATTTGATCTTTAATGTGAATAGTATAATGAATCTACAGCTTGCACTGTGACCCCAGCAGAATTTTCCTTGGGTTCAATTAAATTATTTTGTGTTTGTATATGTGTGCGCACGTGTGCTTATTTATCCGCTTCACAGTCACACCAATAGCAGAGGTTTGTGTGTGTGCATGTGTGTGTTTGTTTGCGTCTGCATGATGAAGGAGCCTCCGGGCAACTATAGAACACACAAGCTCTCTAATGAAATGTCGGCAACCTGGCTGCTATTATTGAGTCTAATAACACATCATTATAGGGAGCGCTGTGCCCACCCTCCTCCAGTATTATAGAGCTCTGGACAGGTTTTGTATTTGACTCTTCTCTATTTTCATAGTATCCATCCTCTTGATCTGTAATTATGCAGTTTATAATAGCCAATACATTCATTTTTACTGAGAATGTGATTTCACTCAGTGATATATTTATTTCAAAGCACTAAAACTAAATTACATTATATGTGGCGTTGTTTTGTTTGAATATATGCTTAACAAAACTAAATTAAACATATGTTTGCCTAAGTTTTGTATCTGTCTGCGTTGTCCTAATGAGCGCTCAGTTGCCTGGCAATTGGCCTCTATCTGTGAATGATTAAAAATAACAAGCACATTAGTGTTTGGATGTCCCGGTGGACACTGTCGCTTCAATTATGACTAAGTGGAGGCTACAATTACTTAGCATTGTTGAAAAAAGTAATTCCTCAAAACAATCTGGTGAACCAGAAGCGGAACACTAAGGCCAACAATCACTGTCTTTTTGCTTAGGCCTATTTAACAGACACTTTTATACAAAGGGGCTACATCTGACACAGACAGTCCTGCTGGAGCAACCTTAGGTCTTGCTTTAGGGCACAATGATGACAGCTCATGGATTGAGGAGTTTGTACCTTTTTGTGTGTGTGTGTATTGTCTTGCCAAGATCCTTTAAGCTACTCAATCGCTGATTTGGTATTTAGAGTTCAGTAGCTGAGAATGGAGCTTACAGTTGCCCCAGAGCAACCAATAAGGAAGTGGTTCTCAATCTCTTAAACTCAAAGGCCCCCCATGTCGTTTAAATATATAATATTTGTCAGTTTAAGATATAACAGAAAATGTGCTGGTAAATATAGGTAAATTAACTAACCACAGTTCAACTGCATGTTCCTCATTAAAACAAAAATAGCTATATTTGCTTTTTTTTAATAATTTTAATTGTTTTAATGTAGTAGTAATAATAATAATAATCATCATCAATTAATAATCAGTCATCCTGCCACCCCCTTGGAAGTTTGTTTAGACCCCTAGTGGGCCTTGGCTTCCCGGTTGAGAACAGCTGCATATGATGATTATATATTTCCATTCAAGTTCGAATTCAGTTCATGAAAAAGATTATGTATAAAAGCAGTGTTACTTTGAATACCATTTTTCGCTATAAAAAAAGTCACTGTTGCGTGAGTTTTTTTGAGCAAATCAAAGCATGACATTGTCAATTTCAAATGATTTTCACTTCTTTTTTTTTTTGATGCGGATCTTGGAATTTATTCAAGAAATGTTTCCATCATAGTTTTAACATGTTCATCTCCTCTTACCGCATTACACGAGTGAGATTTATTTCGTGTTTCCATAGAGCATTTTTATGCATTATTGCAAAATGTGATTTTTTTTTAAATTATAAAAATATGTAGATGGAAGTTTCGAAGGTCGTGTTAATGGAATATTTTTCCTTCCTTGACTGCATTTTTTAGCCGTTACAGGAAAATCTCAAGGCCGTTCAAAATTAAAACTGCCATGATACATCTGAGGCAAAGATGCAAAATCGAATGACAGTTGCAAAAAAATGTATTACTCATAGGTGAGCACCCAGCTTAAGTCCATGCGGACCAGGAGGGAGCTTTAAAGGTGTCATGAACTGTTTTTTTGTTGTTGTTTTTTTATGTATACTGTTGTCTAAGGTCAACTAATGAAGTTTGCATGCTTTTTATCTTCAAAAACATCATAACTAATAAGTAATAGGCTATTTTCTACACTGGTTTTGAGGCTCTCTCCAAAAAGCTGGGTTTTGATGGGCGTGCCGCACTGGAGACTTGGAAGTAAACGCCCACAGCTAGGATTGAATTAAAATGCAAGACTGCAATATTTTTTTGAGCAACTAGATTAGATACATTTATATTTATTAAAGAGCCTAAGGCACCTATTGGGTAATGGCATTACAAATGAACATTATTATTTTTAAGCCACAAAATTACTATAATTTGCCTCTTTGAATTGGAATTCTCTATTTTAACCTTTATAACTACACTAATTGTAATATTAATAATACAAATATTAGAAGAAAAATATTTTAAGTGGTCATTAATTGACAATAGCCTAATTATTGCACAAATAGTATTTAGTGCCAACAGATATCCTTAAAATATTCAATAAATATTATTGAACTAAAATATAGAAGATTTATTTAATTGAAAAATAGTTACGGTGTATGGTCACATTCAGGGATGGAAATTAACTTTTTTGTCCACCGGCCACTGTGGTTGGAGGATTTCAAAATCTACAAGCCATTCAATGTTTTTACCAGCCACTTTCTTATTTTTAATCGACAATGTGTAACTGCGTGTGGAAATTAATACTACAAGCTTTACAATACTTAAGCAGTTTATTTAATCTCAAGTCTCAATGAAATTTTTCTCCTACGGCGCATTCACACGGGGCGTAGGCGTTAACGCTTGACGTAAGGCGTGGCTGAAGCTGGGTGCTGACGCGATCGTCATAGTGACAACAGCCAATCACATTAACTTGCCGCTTGGACCAAAACACAACACAAAAAAAGCGCCTTTTTATGACAGCTAGTCTGTGAGACGAAATGGATGCCGATTTGGTTGTATATGTGAGTGCGATTGCCCCTGTAGTTGTTGTCAGTGCACTGCACAGGTGCTCGAAGCTGTTAAGTACATTAAATCCTGAAAAAGCGCAGACAGCGGGAAGAATATCACGTAGTGTTCCGGGAGCTGCGTCTGGATGGTTCACGGAGCAGTAATGAACACAATTGGCTAGCGTCTGCTGTAGGATATTTGCATACGGCGATCTGATTGGATGACGCCTGCGCTGGCGCTTGAAAAGTCGAGAAATCTTCAACTTCTGCCGCTTGCAACGCGAGTGAAGCGCCGCGACGGAACCCACAATTCAGTTCGGCAACGGATGATGTCACCCATTCAAAGTAAATGGGAAGCGTTAACGCCTAAGCCCCGTGTGAATGCGGCGTTATACACACAGACCATGAAAAGATATATATTTCATTAAATTAGTAGGCTCTTTGTGTTCTTTTTTTTTACCTGGATGTGGCATTTGGTTGATTTGTGATCTTTTATGGCTTCCAGTTTTAGGTTTTTAGTTCTAACATTGAAACTATTAGCTTTGGCATCTTCTGAAGCGTGTTGACAACATACAGAGCAGAACATTGTCAGTAGAGATGCACCGAAATCAAAATTCTTGGCCGAAACCGAAACACTGAAAGAAATTATGCCAATTATTAGTACCATTGCATTTATGGCTATGACTGTGTAACTTTACTAAAAACCAAGGCATTGAAATTGCATAAATGAAATTAAAGTTTCAAATAATAAATAATTTACAAATTATGCAAATATTTATTTAGCACATTGCAACAATGCACAGTAGAACATAAAATTCAAACTAAATGTTTAACTTGACCTCACTGGTGTACATTAAATAATAATGTACAGGCCTACTGGCCTGCAGAAAGATACATAAATTGAATAAATTAATCAAATGTAAAATAACTGCGTCCTTATCTTTTTTGACATAAAGGCTACTGCTCCTTTAAGAGCTAATGCAGGAATTTCTCTCGTCTTTCTCGACTGTATACTGTTCATACGGCAGCACTCGCATGCATTGAACAAAGTTTACATAGAGGTGAAACAGTATTCTATTTTTATTTACCCGCCACGGTGTATAGGCGAAGCGAGTTTACCCGCCACAACTCATAATTATCCGCATTTGGCTGGTGTCGGGTGGTAATTTCCATCCCTGGTCACATTAAGTCATTGATGAGTATGAGTGTGACCAATTAGTAAGGGATACCTGAGGGCTAAATACAAGAATAACATTGATGTTAACAATGTTGCATCTCTATGACTTTCCATAATAAAATGATCCTGTAAATATGGTTGACTTAATAATCAATGTACACTATGCTGTACTGTTTACCAAAACTTGCTGCAAACATCTGTATAGTGAAACTGTTGTGTATCCGCTTGAGCCATTCAAATGCTTTGACACAGCTCTAGAAGTATTGAGCGCTCCATGAACCATGTGACCAGCGCGCGCCGCAGGGAGACGAGAGCATGTCGCAACTCGGTTTTTCAAAAACTCTGGCTTTTACATTATGCCACATTAGCGCCAAAACTATATTTTTTGTTTATATTTAACATTAAAACAAAAAAACAAAAACAAAAAAAAAATTAAAAGCTTAGCTTTGTTTAATATCAAAAGCAGGTTAGGCAATTTGCCGTGAGATTAACTTGGGCAGAGTGAGAGCGTGTGACAGAGCCTGAAAGCGTGTCTCACACCAAATGTCCGAGTTGGCAAATATTACATTGTTCATATTCGCCTGTTCAGGCACAAGGTCTTGTTTTAGTGGCCATCGTTGTCACTGCAGAAAAATCATTCAAGAAACATGTCGTTTCTGACTGTTCATCTGTTTTTCATAACTAAATTAATGCTTAATCTAACCTGCATGCTTATTCTGTAAGTTCATGATTAAAAATTAACACCAAAATCAAAAGCTTAGCTATTAAATGTCTCTTATTAAGGTTAAAATATGAATAATTAAATGATAGGTAATAAAAGATTAGGAATTTTTATGAGAAATTCAAATGCAACCATAGCCCAGCTTATAACCGGTTTAGGGAGAATGGCACAAGAGAAGTCTAATAAGACCCATGCTAAAGCACACCTGAAGCCCAAAAAAAAACATTAGACCCAGTAAAATATTGCTGAGATGAGCCCAAAATCTAGCTTTTCATCCATATTTCAAAGATATATGTGCTGCAAATCTGACATTGCCCACACCTCAAACCGCAGCACCATACCTACAACGAAGCATCATCATGCTGCGAGGCCGCTTTTGTATCAGCAGAGGCTGAACATCTTGTTAAAATAGAAGGATGCTGCAAATACTTGAAGATGAATTCATGATCCCGATCACTGTAGTGACACAAATAGGTGAATGTCCTACAATTGTATTGTAAAATTGTGGTGCACAACATCATGTGACTGACCTAAATGCATGGCCTGCAGAAAATCTGAATTGGTACAATGTATTGAAAAGGTAATACAATTACTAATATGAAATATATTAATGCAATATTATGTCCCCCCCCCCCCGCATTCTCTGCCCTTTGACAAATGCTCTAGAGTGGCATATAACAGGCTAAAAAAAATACAATTGTGAGGACACTGGGGGTCATTGAAACAAGGTTTTGCCCTCTTAATCCTCTTTACAGCATCAGCTAGGTTGCTGGCAGAACCAACCCGTATCTAAAACAATTCCAGTCCGTGTGGGCAGGTGGCTAAACGGCTCGTTTTATATTTTATTTATAATAATGTGAAAATGTGATTCCTGCAAACAGATAAGATTTCATCCTACGATTTTCTCAATGTAAATTCAGGGCAAATGGGTTGAGACGTGCTTTCCGGTTTTATTACATGCTGGAACATCACAGAGTATATGTTATGCTCCTCAAGAGGCATTTCTCTTCTTTTGACATGCCTGGGTTGGAGGAAGGTTAAAGCTGTGGCTTACCGTGGTGTTTTTTTGATCCCGTTTCCTGTCATTTCTTTACAGTGGATTTAAAAGACTACATGCCCCCGTGAAAACAGCAGTTTTTTTGTGATGTCAATAAAGATTAAAAAAAAGGGTATCAGACCTTTTGTACCTTTAAAAGCACAACCTGTAAAAAAAACTGGATTCAAATATCCAAAAACCACTAGCACAATGTTATATATATTGTTGACATGTGTACTTAAACTATACTAAATGCTTCCAATATTGTTTGAATCCAGAGAAATAAGCCAGAACACGTGTCCATGCATTGCCTATCAATTACATCATACCCGCGTTACCATCGATTTATAGAAAACATGGAAACACTAAAGAAGCTTTAATATATTATACATTTTATTAGACATGGTGAGCAACTTTACATTTATCGACAGAAAACTACAAAAGTACAAAAAACATTTTTTTGATCACTTTTATTAGGGACATGCTAGCTGGCAACATAGGATTTAATTCATTATACTAAGCTAAGCTAGAGGCGACCCTGCCAAACTAAAACATTGAAACAAAAAGGCATTTGCCCACATATCTTAATGTAGGAAAGAAGTTGAATAAGCCCTATGTGTTCCCTTAAATAATGTTTTCTTGATTTACCGCAAGTACCATGTTTTACCATGTCTAACTTTAGATCTAACTTACTGCAATGTGCCACAAGTGCCTCCGAGCGAACAAGCTCTTATGAGCATTATATATAACTTTCAACATTCAGTGTATCTAATGTGATTAAACAGCGTTGCATTACCTCACATACACATGATTGGAAGAAGTGGAATCGGTCGTCCGCAACATAATAAAAGCTCCACGACATCAAGGCGTCAGCTATGTCTTTGTTTTCAATAAGCGACCTCTAGCAGGAAAAAAATTACATATTGTGGCTTTAATGTTAAAATGACAACCTAGACATGCCATTGGAAACTAGTGACACATTTCAGAGAGAGAGAGAGAGAGAGAGAGAGAGAGAGAGAGAGACGAGAGAGAGAGAGAGAGAGAGAAAAGAACACTAACTTATTTATTTTTGTGTTTTTTTTCTGAAGTCTTAAGAAGTCTGGTGGAGATGAGCATCCAAATGCACCCAAACATATGCTGTTGTCTAGCTATGTTGGCCTGTTCACCATGGAATAACATTGCAAAATAATAAAGCAGATTTGGTGACAAGGTGCCGTAAAAAAAAAGAAGTCCTGTTATTCCATATATGGACACTTTTGCAGTGCTGTGATCTCAGTGCTGTCTAAGATTTGACCGTGGGTCCGTGCCCTGTGGCGGGCTGTCGTTTGCTGTTTTGGCAGGGTACGTCTGGAGGCCTTTTCGGACAACAGCGGGAAGCTCCAGCTGTCCCTGCAGGAAATCATCGAATGGCTGACAGCTAAAGACGAGGAGCTGTCCGAGCAGCTGCCCATAGGAGGTGACGTCGGAGCAGTGCAGCACCAGCGGGAGTTCCACCAGGTTGGCTTAACACACGCACATTTAATTCATGC
>NC_090182.1:20664982-20712618 GCF_024679245.1 Pseudorasbora parva
AGCCGCAGCAGAGGCAGATCAGACTCGTTCTGTGCTGAACTCCCGCTTTCTCTCTCTCTGCCGCCCACAGGCCCAGCCTTAACACCAGCAGTGGCCTCTGTGGTTCAGAACTTCTCTCTCTGTGTTAGGAGAGCTTAAAATATGCATATGCATTACCACCACCTAGCCTTCTTAACCTAATGCTTATATGACACCACCATTTAAACCAACGAAATTTACAAATGCAAAGGTCTGCTGGGGTTACTTAATGCCTCAAGGGCTTTTCAGTAATTGTTTTAAGATTTTCTTCGGCATCATAAATACGTAGGAAAAACTCTATGAAGAAAAAGGATAATTATCCATAAAAGTATATTTTACGGTGGATGTAAAATATTCACCGTGTACCAGCGACTGTGTTTTTAGAGGCGTTATAAAATATTTCCAGCAGAGGTTTAGAGCAAAAACGAGACAACTAGAGTGAACCTGAGCTTAAGTATCATCCAGAGGGTGCATTCACACAAAGCTTTGCAATAATTTCTGATGATGCTCTTTTTAGAGCCAATACCCCCTGCGATGATGTTAGAGATCAAGTATTTGTAACTGAGCCATGAATTTCAGTCAATCACAGCCTCAGTTAGCTTTTTACCTCATACTCAATTAGCAATTACTGTGAGAGGGAAATATCTCCTCTTTAGAGCCAGCACTAATGAGTAATAAACTTCACATAAGACTCACTCCGCTGCCTCACACAGCATAAAGGAATCTTCACTGGTTCTTTTTGTAGATCATGATATGAAACCCCACAGATGTTCGATGATAGGCTGGGGCAAGGATGCAAACAATTAACCTCTAAGAGTCCAGATGATATGTCTTTGCTCAAAGTCAGAATGTTGTACATGATGATGATGATGATGATGATGATGATGATGATGATGATGATGATGATGATGTAGGAAAGATGAGAGAGAAAAAATAATAATAAAAGGACATGAGGATGCAACGAGGACATTGATATATGGAAGTTATACACTCTCATTTCACTGACACACGGCCTGAACAGACAACTCATTAGTGGCAATTAGCGATGACACAAAGGTCTCACCCACAAATCACTGATCACGCACACACACACTCGCTCCCTCTCTCGAAATCTATTCATGCCATATGAAAGACAGAAGCTTTCTTCTTACTAATTATGGATCTCGTTCATTATCTGAGTGAATCAGGCTGCAGTGCTTTGGCCTTTATCCTCCTGCCCAACTCCAATCAGCCTGTAAATGAGGCAGAAGAAATGAGGCTGATTTCTGTAATGGAAGGAGACCAACAAAAAGGGACCACAAAGACCCTCGAGTGGCAGGAAATACTGCTTTACTTTCCCTTCAGAACAACAATAAAAAGGGTCTGAGATTTAAATCAAAACAAAGGCAAAAACTAAACAGAACCATTTTAAGTAGATCTGCGTTTCCTTGAGGAAACAGAGGCACTTTCATGGGAGAAAAAGAACAGTGTTTCAAGTAAACTTTTAGGCTTTGGTTCTGTGTAAATGAAGAGCCACATAAAATTATAATATTGCTGTTATCATCTCATACATTACTTATTGTCTAATAGCTGTTTAACGTCACAGACTGCTTTTTCCATGAGCCTCCTTGGCACTTAACCACGCATCTGTCACTCATCAGCCTCATCACAAGCAAACACACACACACACACACACACACACACACACACACACACATACACACACACACACACACACACACACACACACACACACACACACACACACACACACACACACACACACACACACACACACACACACACACACACACACACACACACACACACACACACACACACACACGTTGGTCTATGTGGTTTACAGGGACTCTCATTGGCGTAATGGTTTTTATACTGTACAAACCATATTTTCTATCCCCTTACACTGCCCCTGCCCCTAAACCTACCCATCACAGGAAACATTCTGCATTTTTACTTTCTCAAAAAAACATAATTGAGTATGTTTTTAAGGCCATTTGAATTATGGGGACATTTGATATGTCCTCATAAACCACATGTATAGTGTAATACCAGTGTAATACCCATGTAGTTATACAAATTTGTCTCCTCATAAACCACATAAACAGGCTCACACACACACACACACACACACACACACACACACACACACACACACACACACACACACACACACACACACACACACACACACACACACACACACACACACACACACACGTCATTGTCATTATAAAAGACCCACTTACCTGCGAATTTTACCAGAGAATATCCTACCGTAATCTTCAGTGTTTTTCTTCTAACATTGTTATCCTGTTACAAGTCATCAAAATCTTGTGTACCGAGAAACCTGTAAGACAAAACCAGTCACCATCGCTAATTCACAATTCTTATCGGACAATTCTGCTCAATAAACCTGCTCAAAAAGCAAATTCATAGGTTCCTGAAATCATCATACAATGATGTCAATATGGCTGAATCCGAAATCGTCCCCTAAACCCTCATTCACTATTCCCTACGTTATTCCACTAATATAGTTCACTTGCAGTAGTGAGTGAAAATGAGTAAGTGCATTTGAACAGCTGTTGTGTGTACATCGGCTGTACACTCGTTAATGCGATGCATTGTGGGACACAATGAGTGCACTCAATAATGTCCACTATGGTTTCAGACACCACTACAAATGGTGGTCCCCTCAAATATTGCCCTATTTGAGGGTATGGGGCGGTTTCGGATTCAGCCTATGCATTTATTTTATGCTTTTTTAATGCATTTCTCAGTGTCATGTTATAACAAGGAAACATTCAAACGAAGTACTCTCTGTCAATGCATATTGAAATGATCAAATAAAGTTATTTGTGTGAGGGCATTTGCTGATTATTGCCTTTCATTCACTTAATTTTAATGGTGTTTGTGTTCACTGTAAATTCATTTATCATTCACGTCGAATTCGACTAAAAATTACATAACTCCAGAACACATTACAGGCACTGATCAGCAAACACAGCAAATGTGATCAGCAAATCTGTCATGCAAAGTAGAATACACAATAATATTTTTTTAAACGTATACATTACATGTAACTTCAAATATAATCTGCATGCACAATAAACTATATTAAAATATATTTAAATCTCTCAACCGAAAGATTTTTGCATGTTTTAATAAAATGTTAATAACATTAGTCATAATCAGCATATTTCCAGTAGTCTGCATACCTCTGACTTGTGTGGCCAGCTCCGTCATCCTCAGTAATCCTCGGCAAACTTCGACAGCTGGTTTAGTCGGATGTGCTGCTTCGGCTTTTGCGTCTTGCGACATCAACCCCGAAATAAAATTTGATTCTGTTCGATTAATGAACCGGCTCAACCGGTTACTTGATGATAACTGGCTCAAAAGAACATTACTATCAAAGACTATATTGTTATTAAACTATTACTGCTCATTATTACTCTGCATTGGATTGTGTTCCTACTGCATGGTATTAATAAACTTACATATTCATTGTTAATCTGACTCTACCATCATCATTGTGCCAAAGTATTTCCAAATGTTGTGTTTCAAAACTTTCATAAAAAATTGTTTAAACATTTTTAGCAGCACAACTGTTTTTAACATTGATGATAATAATAAGAAATGGTCATTGAGGAACAAATCAGCATATTTGGATGATTTCTAAAGAATCATGTGACACGCAAAGTTATGGCTAATAAAAATTCAACTTTGCCCTCAAATTATTAAATTACATTTTAAAATATAGTAAAAAAAGAAAATAATTATTTTAAATTGTAATACTATTTCAACCTCGATGAGCACAAGTGACTTCAAAAACATTAAAACTGACCTCAATAGCTTTTGACAGAATTGGTCAATTATGTTTCCTAGTTTTGAAATGTTATACATTTCCTACATTTTTTATTTATTTTATTATTGTCTCTTCCGTTTTCTAATTGGGGAGGATGGGGGGGGGGGTATATAAATCTGAATTTTAATATATGTTATTGCTCATCTAACAAGTACCATGATTGTAATTAAAATCTAAGAAGTTATTACCACAATAGAGGAGGCTTCATGGCACATCATAAAAAGTACTATTACTAACACTCCTTGTGCAAATCTAAATTATTAACACCTTTGAAGGCATCTACAGGAAATGTCTGGACTCTTAAGGTGCCTAAAAAGTGCCTGTGAGAAACATCCTTGCTGACAGGTTGTTTGATGCCTCGTATGTATCTCTTATCAACTTCTTTTCTAGCATGCTTTTATTTCCCTGATATGATGAAGTGGACCCCAGGAGGCGACGGCTCTGCAAACCGCAGGAGACACCTTACAGCAGCTCCAAGACAGCCTCACATACAAACCTAATTCGTATATTGTGACAATGAAACCATTACTTGCAGAATCCCTCCGAGCTGTATTTTGACAGCTAATTACGACAGTGATGTGATTTATATTGCTCGTTGATACAAGTTTTCAACTAGATTAAAAACTAAAAAAAAAGAGGATCTTTTTGTGGATCTTATCTTTCTACTCATACAGTACACGTTATCATGATTCCACTAAAGGTAGCTTAAATATAGAAAAACAACTGTGTGGGCACCTTTCTCCAAAAAATAATAATCATCTAGTTTCATAAAAAGATGTATTAAAAAAGATATTTTAAATGTAGAACTTTTTATGCACACATATTCCTGCGTGCAGGTTATTTTAGTGTACATGGACGGCAAACTATTAATGCCAAATGAGAGGCAAGCACATATGTGCGGCCAGTGTCCTGATGGATGCTACCACGTCATGCAGCGCATATGACATTCCCCATTAAACTAATTTTCTCTGCCGTGGACTGGCGCTCACACTAGCTATAAGTCTTGCAAAATGGGAAAATGAAATTCGGTTAAACCTCCCATGGATACTAGCTGATTGATGACTTTGTGGTGGTTTTCTGCCGCATGCAATTACAATCGCAATCAGATAGGCAAAGCCCCCCTCCAGCCTTCTAGGGAAGGTTTAGACAGAGATGTCACAGCCGAGACACAACAGCAGGAATTTGATCTCAAATTAGATGTAGTAGATGAACTCGGCATCTGTGGTGCTGCAGATGGAAGAGCTGTTATCAACAACAATATTAATCTCTAGTCACTTTCGCAAAAATAATAAAGAAGCACAAAAAAACCCACATTTATTCCAGCGCGTCTGGTGAATCATAGCACAGAGTGCTCCGGCAGAACAAAGAGGGGACTGGGGAATGATAAGAAGCCATGCTTTCCCCAGGGTTCCAACCAGTGAATTACCTGTCTCACAGTCTCCATTGAACACTTGGGTCCCCGCAGCCCTTTTGTAACTCTGTCATCTTTCTTGACTTACTTTAAAACTGTCGACAGCCTGTCAATCTTTAAGGGTCCGTGACAACCACGGGTGACTTTGTTGACTTTAATCTAGCTTGGAGCTTCAGTTAGTTGGATGTAACACCATTTCCCCCACAACCTGCTTGAGATGCATACCAAATTGCTGCTACATACAAAAATCTAAGCAATTTCAAATTGCTTAGTGTCAAGTAGTGTCAGCGGCATGACATGCTTTAATTAAATGAAAACTATTTTAAACAAAAAAAAATCTAATTATTGTAGTATTTTACATGCAGACCTCATATAATTTGAGAGACTACATCAAGTATTTACACAAATTAATTTGTCACATCGCAGAACTATTTCAGTAAATGCAAAAAAGCTGAAAGGTGATTAAAATTAAGTAAAATGGGAGACACATTATTTAAAAATATGTATATTTCCCTTACCTACAGTATACCGAATATATGCATTTGATATTGAAAAGGTCATCCATCCATCCATTCTCTGTTTGTCCTCTGTAGGGTTGTGGGATGTTGGAGCCTATCCCAGGATCTTGGGCTGTAGCACCCTGGACAGATGGCCAGGACCGGAAAAGGTCACGTCCATGTGATTTATCAATCGCTATTTGTTTTAGTTTTTTTGTAAAAAGTTAAAGCTTGTCAAGATGGTAAATGGAATGTATTTAAACTTCTTACTTTTGCCAGCCAACTTTATCCAAAGCAGGTTATACTGCATACAGACTAACCAACTCTATCTTGTATTATCTTTTTCCCCCTGACAATTATGCCCCATTGACTCCCTTTGACTGCATGGATCTCAAAGAGATGTCCAAACTCAAAAAAAAAAAAAAAAAAAAAAAATATCGGTGGATGTTTAATGCTGGCTAGACTTGGGTCAATGACAACTCTCAGAGTTGAACTTATGAAAGTCACTTTGAGTCATCAGTACCTCCAAATGGCTCAGTGGGCTGGCACTGCCACTTCTGACAGGTTGTGCCCCTGCTGCCCCTGTGGCCTAGTCCACTCTGCTCTTATTGAGCACGCTCCACTCCACAGTGCTGGCAAATGAGAGCGGAAGCAGGGGGCCTTGGCCAAGTCCCATCATCCAGCAGCTGTGGTCGTTTCTGGCTCTTTTCTCCCTTCTGCACCCACTCCCTCTCCTCTGACCGACATGGGACACGCTATCCAAAAGCCATCCAAGCTATCCAAAAGACATGCACAAATCTGAGTGCCAATGCATTTGCTCTTTTTGAAATGACACTTTTCTGGGGATGGTTTGAATGCAAGGCAAATCCCTTTGGAAACAAACCTGATCATTCATCATAGATTGATAACAGTCATGGGATGTCATGTTACATAATCATATCCAGATATAACATGCTGAAATGAGAAGATATACAATAAAACTGAACAGGCTGAATGCAGGATAAGAAAGAAAGAAAGAAAGAAAGAAAGAAAGAAAGAAAGAAAGAAAGAAAGAAAGAAAGAAAGAAAGAAAGAAAGAAAGAAGGAAAGGAAAGGAAAGGAAAGGAAAGGAAAGGAAAGGAAAGGAAAGGAAAGGAAAGGAAAGGAAAGGAAATAACTGCACAGGATGAACACAAAGGATTGAGAAATAAATAAAAGTAAAGTTAAATGTTTTTTTGTTGGTGAAAGGACTATACTGCTATAGCGTATACAAATACTGTAATGCTTAACAGTTTGTTATAGCAAGGTAACATTTAACATCTCACTAAGAAAATTATTCTAACTTTCAATAAAAGCTGACTTTGTTCTGTGCCTTTCAGGATTTTATAAGCTGGGTGCCCATGAATCTTTGAGTATGTTTCTAAGACTCGCTGCTGCCCCTGTCCTTGCACTTGCACTTCAGGCAAATACACAGCTAGACAAAAAAAAAAAAAAAGAAGTGCTTCATTGTGCTAAATTAAGGCCTTTATGGATGCTGCTCTCATTTGCCAACATCCTTAAATAAATTACATTCACATGTTCTTTTATTTTGCTGCCAGCAAGATTGACCTCTCATTCAACTGCTGCAAAACGTATTAAATGTATCACATATATTTTCTCCTGTATTGTCTTGAATTATATAAGATAGACATTAGATAGATAGATAGATAGATAGATAGATAGATAGATAGATAGATAGATAGATAGATAGATAGATAGATAGATAGATAGATAGATAGATAGATAGATAGATAGATAGATAGATAGATAGATAGATAGATAGATAGATAGATAGATAGATAGATAGATAGATCTCTGATTTGGTAAACATCTTTTACTTCTAGCTTACACATACTATGTAAAAATTATTAAAAAAGAAAAAGAAAAAGAAAAAGTAAAAGTAAAGAAGGCACCCAAAGACAAGGTCGGCGCACCTGCTGAGTATATGCATGCCTGTGCATGAACCCATCTGAATCCTCATAGAGATTAGGCTAATTTCCTCATCCCATTTGTAGAGATCAAAAAAGATGGAGAGGGAAGTAGAAGCTATAGACATAAGGAAAGAACCCGGAATGATAGGGCCTCTCAGGGATTACCTCAATCATATCTCTCTACCTCTCATTTCTTCCTGTGTCATCAGGCATCATTTCTTTCAGGGAGAAGAAAGCAATGATTTAAGGGCCATTTCCGGTAAAAGACTAGTGCAGCCAGCTGCAGGGCTTCTACTGCCAGTCGTACAACATCTTCCCAAACGGAAGCCATCTTGCAAAAATATCTGGCAGGCTCACAGAGGGGCAGCCTCCTGGGTAATTCAACCTGCTTCATAATTTCCGTATTTATGGGATTCACCTTCAAAATGTAATGTGGCATGCAGGTAGAAGGAGGAGGAAAAAGGGATGAGCTAGACAGGATGAGATTCAGCAGGGTGTTGTAAAACGTGCCACCTCCACAGTCTGACACCCAGACATAGCAGTTCTGACCTCTGTGTCCTCACACTGCGCCCTTCACCTCCAAAACAGCTGCTAGTGATGTGCTGCTTCTAACGTGGCTTTCATTTCAAACAGCCTATTTCACAGCATAAAAGAAGGCGACAAACACTGATGCACAGATGTGTAAAAATCATAGCAAATGCTGTTACCAATGTGCCATGTTTCAAGGACTTAGACATTGTGAACATGATGCCCTGTGACAGTCTCCGGTCCTTCACAGAAATACAATCAGGGTGGACAAAGTTCAAAAACATGAACTGTCTACTTTAGGCAATGTACCCACACCCTTATGGAACATCCACTCCAGTAAAAGTACCATTTTAAGTTCCCTAGAGTAAAAGTACAAAGTTAGTTGAAAGGTAACACTTTAGTATAGAGAACACATATTCACTATTAACTACGACTTTTGCCTCAATAAACCCCTAATTTACTGCATATTAATAGTTAGTAAGGAAGTTTTTGTAGCATTTAAGTTTATGTATTGGGTAGGATTAAGGGATGTAGAATAAGGTCATGCAGAATAAGGCATTAATATGTGCTTTAAAAGTACTAATAAACAGCCAATATCCTAGTAATATGCATGCTAAACTAATTAATAGTTAATAACTGAACCTTAAAATAAAGGGTTACCTTAATTTAACATAAACAGCTAGCTCTAATACAACATATTTAGTTCAAAACTATTTAAAAATTCATGATTTTCATTTACAATAAACATTTTTGTATTTACTTACTAAATTTAATTTAAGGATAACTAACTTACTTTTCATGCCTTAAGTTAAATCCCCCACACACAAATTAAAAATTAAACCCTTTATAGATTTACGAATTTCGTATAATTTTGTATATATCTTAATGGAACAAGGGAATTAACTATTTAGTTTATGCGCTTCATATTAATGCATTTAAATATATTTTAATTTGTTTTAAATGTATGAATATGAATCACATAAACTGTTCCATTAAAACTGAAACAAATTGTATATTCATTTATTCATTAATTCATATTATGTATGTCACGGATCAGTCAGGCTCCACCGTCAGCCAATCAGAATGCTCACACTTCAAACACTATTTCCAAGTTCCCAAAGCCTATTTATCTTTTCCTCCATTTCTCCATCATCTTCTAGTTCACCTTTGTCTCCATCCTCTCCTGTTCTGTGTTCCTGCAAATCTGATACTTACAGTACCTGCTCCCTCATGAGGTGTGCACTCCATTATCCATCCATGATCTCCAATCCACCTGCAATACAAAGACTGTTAGTATCTTTCCATTTTATCAACTACAAACTGCCATATCAATCTGCAAAGACTCACCTGCATTTACTTGTTACTCATCTGTGTTAATAAAGAAGCAACCCTTTCTTTGTTCCATAAAAGAAGACCAGACCAACACAGTTTTAAGATGAGCAACCCGGGTCCATTCTAAGAGATTGTGGATGCACTCTAGCGAGTCCGTGTAGGCACCTCTTCCGCATCACCTGGCACCACCACTCCTTCACCACCTGTAGTCACCAGTCCTGTGGCCACCCCAGTGCCCTATTCTGGTTTGGCTGAGGATTGCAACGGATTTCTCCTACAGTGTTTGTTAGCCCTGGAGATACAGTTGCACCACTTCATAAATGAGTGAGCCAAGACTGGCTATATCATATCACTGCTGACGGGATGAGCGCTCCAATAGGCCCAAACAATATGGGATAAAGCTGGTAATGTCACACCAACTCTGGATCATTTCACCACTCATTTCTGTGAGGTGTTTGGAGTTCTGGGTGGTGATTCCAACCTGTCCTCCAAAAAAATGCGACTCTATAGGTGGTTTTTCAAGCACCTTATTACGACCTATATTTACGTTTTAAAGTCATGCGCCCTCTAGCTGGCGTAAAAATAATGACAGTGTCGTGTTACGTCTGACGTCATGAACTGATGTATGACTGTCGTTACCAACCAAAATGCCTGTTCATTTTAATGCAATGTCTAGACTTTTTACCACCATTTGTCATATTTCCATTTAGAAAAAAATACATTTCTTTAATTTACAACTACACCCACCCCATCCCTAAACCTACCCAGTGATGTATAGTGCATACACACTTTATGAGCACATGTTTTCCCTGGGATCGATCACATGATCACATGTTGTTGTATAGTGCAATGCTTTACCAACTGAGCTATGCAAAACCTGAAATATTAAGCAGATAAAAGGGGAAAATGCTCTAAAATGAAGTGCCCTGCTGTCAAAAGGAGCACAACTTTAGAAAATGCTCCTGTGCATCGTATTTAATTTATTAAAATATTGTCGATATGGGCACAACTTTAGTAAACGCTCCTATGGGTCGTATTTCAAGGAAGTGACAAACGACCTACATCAATCAATCAACTTTATTTATATAGCGCTTTTACAATCACGATTGTGTCAAAGCAGCTTCACAGTGTCAAACAGGATAATATTGCGACAAAATTAGATTTGGCTGTACAGTCGTACTGGAGAAAACAGTGATGTTATCAGCTTATTTTGATTTATCATATAACGACAATGTTGGCAGATCAGTATTATAGTTTATATAATTAAATAAGACCTTATTCATACATTTTATTTGTGTAATAAGTTGAATAACTTAGATCATAATTTTAGTGTCCCCAACTGAGCAAGCCAAGCCAAAGGCGACAGTGGCAAGGAACCAAAACTCCATCGGGGCATGATGGAGAAAAATAAACCTTGGGAGAAACCAGACTCAGTCGGGGTGCCAGTTCTCCTCTGGCCTATTAACACACCGTGTAAGATTATTATTCTGGCAACCTTACAGGTCGGAAATCATATTAGATTGGAATATTCAAAATTTCATGGTATCACGACATGGGCGTCGATTACACAAGAGTGTAATAGGCGTATTGGTTGGAGGACATGTTGGGTGATTGATCTGTCTGTGAGAAATTATACCATCTTCGTCAAGAAAGAATGCCCTTCAGTTTCCTCACTGTAACCAGTGGATGTAATGAGTGCTCGCTCCTCACCACCTATCGGCAGGGATTGAATTCCAGGCTGTGACTGCATCTCACTGAATTAGGCTTTCTGCTTTACTGGTGTTCAGCTGCAACATCTTAGCTTACATCACCATTGTTTAGATTGTTTCTACTGTATTAAAAATTATTTAGTTCAGTTAGAGAACAGACCTACAATTCACTCTCTGCTCAATTCAGCGTGAGCAGCACAGACAACAACAACTGGTGAATTCCACATCCACAGAGAGCCTTCTAAAATAGCAATCAGTGGATATTCCAGCCTGCTACACAAAACCTTTAATATCTCTGAGATGCAAAGAGACTCGGAGAGACCCCAGAGAGGCAAGATGCGCATTATTCTTCCTTCTCTTCAACTTTTCCATTTCCTATTGTCCAGGCACAAAGAATATTAAAGCTGATGCTTTGTCACTTCTCCATACTCCTGAGGAAAAATCGGAGGAACCAGAACTTGTCTTGCCTCATCAACGCACAACTCACTTCTGAACCCTCTCTGGCAGGGTTTAGCCATGTGTTTTGGTATTATGGAGTCCTAGAGGACGTGTCATACAGAGGCCCTCAATTAATCTAACAGGTATGAAAGGCCTTTTATTTAAACTACTAGGTAAGACCGTAAGTCTCTCTTCAGGCCCAAATCCCCAGTTGAATGAGCAAACGTTGAGGAAGATCCAGGAGATTAGGCACTTCTGCCATAGTCACCAAAACTCTTGGAACCAATTCCTAGGCTGGGCTAAATACACGCAGAACTTCCTGTCAGCCTGCCACTGACCTCACTCCCTTCCAGTACATGCTCAGCTACAAGACTCCAGTGTTAACATGGTCCGGGAAACCATTGTATGTCCCATCAGTCGATCATTGGTTCCGAGAGAGGGTCTGAGACGCTACTCATTACCACCTGCAGAGTGCAGTGCGCCGAAAGAGAACCCAAGCTGATGCCCGGAGAGCTGAAACGCACACGTATTAACCGGGATAGAAGGTTTGGCTCTCCACCTGTGACATCAAACTGCGTCTGCCCTGCAAGAAGTTAAGTCGCAGATTCGTGGCCCCTTCACCATCATGTCAAATCATACCTGTCAACTACGAGTTACAGAATACTACAGAATTCACCCTTTATTTCACATTTCACTGTTTATGCCCTACCACTCACCTGTGTCTGTTTCGCCAACAGAGCCTGGCCAGACAGATGAAAGGCAATTGGTTAATCTTTACCTGCCCGTGTTTTTGAAAAAAGTTGCCAGACACTGCTAGCATTTTTGATAATTTTCTCAAACATTTCTTGGCCCCCAGATAATTTTGTGGTATTAATATCTAAACAAGTAATATGTTAAAAGAAAGAACAGACCTTCTGTTTAAAAATAAATGAAAAACATTTTATTCTAGCTTCATGCATTATTTTATCAAACTGCATTTTTGTGAAAGACTACATCTGGATTGAATTCAGAATAATGACCTAAACATAGACTTTTTTTAACATATGCTGTTGTTTGTTTCTGCTTCTTCTTCACCTGTGTTTGTGATCAGGAATTTCAGAAGATTCTGCCCCCTATATATATATATATATATATATATATATATATATATATATATATATATATATATATATATATATATATATATATATATATATATATATATATATATATATATACAGTGAAAACAGAAATGTCAGTCAATGTTAGGGAAAGAGTTACACAAAGTAACATCTCATGCTTTGGAAGAGAAGTAAAAGTTGTCCAAAGTAATAATTAAAAAAAACTGCAGTAACTCAGGACTCCGATTTGATATGGGTAAAAAAAAGAGCATTGAAGATATCTGAAATACTATCCATGGTATTCCTCAAGGGTGTTGTTGTAAAATTGAGTGTGAACGTGTAGATAAACTGAGAGAGTGGAACTGCACCGGACAACCTGCATGGAATTCTTAAATTTATAACTGCCACAGACGCTGACAGTGGCTGATGTGATTGGCTTTTCATCCAGCTGTATCTTTCAGGGAATCTGTCAGGAGGGCACGAAAACAGGGTGCAATTAAAAGTACTTGTGTTTTCATCCTTAACAGATGAGAATTAAACATTATATTCTTCATCTATAAGTGGCCAAGAAGAAAATGATATTCATTAAATGGCATTTACTTATGTTAAATGAATAAATGTACTTCTTTGTTATACCATCTAGAATTAGTGCTCTGTTCTGCTCTCCTCAGTATTGGGTAATGAGATGGAGTGCTGTACAAGCTCGTCCATCACATTCAATGTCTGTATGTGACGATCATAGCACAGGACAACAGAGGGCTATTCATGCTGCTCACAACGGCTGGCCAAGCAGAAAATGGAGAGAAAGAGGTCTTTAGAAAATGTTGGTGATCTGTGTAAAGCGACTGTGAGTGTGAGCCCCTGATGCCTCATTGACATTGACCTTCATAGTCCACCTGCATTTTCATTGGCTATTCTGTGCTAAATTAAAACAGGTTTCACACACAGATTCAATCGAGTGCTTTTTGCATCCGTATCCCTTTTAATATGTCATTGTACTCTCTTTCTCACTTTCAGTTTTAATGGGCTTTATTGGCATGGCAAATAATTGTACATTCCTCTGCCAAAGCATTGCAGCTCAGCTGCGTACAAAGAAAATAGCACAAAAAGCATGCACAAATACTTTCTCTTTAATATACAGCATTGGGAATCAGAGATAGCACCACACTTTCTACTCTAGTAAATAGTTGTTGGGTTTGTGTAGGCACCTTCAAAAAAGCTATTTACAAAACCATTTCAACCATTATTGACCAGGAAAAAAATGTTGGGGGCATGTGACACTACAAGAGGTAAATTATGACAATGGAGCCTGCCAAAAATGTAAACGAAGCTGACTTAAAGTATAATGAAAAATAGATTTATATTGAAAATCCAGTTCAATCAAAATCTAACTCCATTATAGAGCTGACCTTGTCGAAATGTGGTTTTGTTCACGTTACCTAAAAGCTACAGAAAAAAAACATTATACTATTCATTTTTATAACTCACTATTATTATTATTTTTAAACTAAAATATAAAATACATCTCAAAAAATCTGAAAATGACTCCACTAAGTAATATATAAAATAACTTTTCAAATAGCTAATAGTTCATCTGAGCTTTAAATCAGTGAATCAGAGAAATTATAGTTTACCACAAAGTGGTAGAAATCATTAGTGGTTTTGTACTCAGCATTGTGCATGATAATGAAGCAAATCTCACACAAAAGCATCATGATCTGCTAATGAGCTTCTGGGTAGCTGACAGATGCAGTAGTTGGGGAGATTATACTAAATCAGTGAATCACTTTCTTCAGCTGTCAGTGGTGAAATTCAAGCCCTGAGAAATGCTTCTTCTGGACATTAAGTGCAGAAGGGTTCAAGAACAAATGCAACTGATGGATCCAACGCAGCTGTCACTACAGACATGCACTCTCACACATACAGTAAGTATGCACACAAACATCACACACAATTTGGCAAATCTCAATTTAGCACAAGGGTTTGAGTACAAAATCATTGTGAAGAACCGCAGGCATCACTGTGGTCAAGCAGAAAGCTTCAGTTTCCATAAACAGAAACAGTCTGGTCTTTGTAGTTCATGGGAGAGCTACTTAGATTGAATTTCACATCTTGCTTATAATCACATTGTCCACAGGGAGCATGAAGTTTTCTGTGCATTTGGCTGTCTCAGCTTTTATGCTGTTGTTATTCTCAAATGGCCTGCTAAGTCACCCATGACCGATTTATGACACGCAAGCTTGTCCCCTGTGGCACACACTGTACCTGTCAGTCCAGCAACATGGCAAGGGGTGGTAAGTTCAAAAATATATTCATTTTAGATTTGACAAACATGAACTGACGAGTCTAGGTAAGGTAAAATATAAAAATAGTCCATTAAAAAGCAAAATCATCAGTCTAAGAAAAAAATAAATACAGACTGCTTGAATCCCCATGTAACCGCAGTTTATTCAAAGCCTCCGACAGAGTATTTGTGCTGTGAATTGATTTAGTTGGCTTTAGTAGTTTGTGAAGAAGGTTTGGGCATGTACTTGCTTCGCCAATATGATCTATTTTTAAATAGCCTTCACTGTCATCATAATATTTGCACCATTTAAAAATAATATTTACAGCATTCAAAACAACATCAAAGCTAGCAGAATACTAATGATAATTACAAACATTTAATAAGATGCTGATTGCAGTTATTTATTCATAATTTTAAAGAAACTGGGACACTATGGCTTGGTTGTGCATATGGTTAAGAACAAAAAACAACAAAAACATTTACAGAGAGAGTAGATCCTAATAAATATGCAGTATCACGAGTATTACATCATGCAAGCCAAATCGTCATGTAGTTTCTCACTCTAAGAAAATTGTGAATTGAGGGCACAAGTTAAAGCCTAGTAATGTAAGAGCCACTGTAATGTGGAAAATCATTCCAGTCTCAATAAAGAGATCTCGTATGATGAACTGCACAATCAAGCCTCTTCGAATCTTTCAGCACATCTGTTTTATGGAAAATCTCTTCAGAAAGAAAGACACAAGGAAGTGCGTCTGCTGCCAAGGACAGGCGCAGATTGGAACTGCAAGCGTGGAAACATTATCAGATTAGATCGGAGCAGGCAGAGGCATGAGGTATAATATAGGTTACTGTTTTCTCTCGCTGAACAGAAAATGTCAACCATGTCTGTAAAGTTGTCGACACGCATCGCGGCTGATATGCGGCAACGCTCTTCTGTGTAGAGCTGAATTGGCCTATTGACACTGAAAATGGGAATTTACTTTTTTTGTGCGATGAGCTGAGTCACAGCAAAGGCATTTTTTAAATGACATTTTAGTATCAAATGAAAAAATCAACACCACTCAGATCCTATTGAGAGGAAATCTCAAAGAGAAATGCATCAAACACACAAGCTTAAAGAGCAAGCCTTATGAGAAGCCTTTAAACTTGTGTAAAAACTACTGTACAGCTGTTTAGATCTTCAGGGCCTCCTTTAAAGAAAAAGGTGCAAAACGAAAGATATGATATAAAAGCATAAATAATAATCACAAGTTGGTGTTGTTGACAAAAGTCAAAAAGCATTAAATATGTTTGCGATATGATTTATTTCCAAGTAGCAAAACATTCCCCACAAAAGCTAGTATCCATGTCTTGTCCCTAAACCTAAATAATCCTCTGGCCATTGGTGTGGAATGAGTGGCGAGCCTGTCAGCCCCATGCTGTAGCTGATCCCTTCCCCACAAAGATGCAGGGCTGCTGGGACAGGGAGAGAGCACAGGTGGGGAGCTGGAAGCATCTCATCTCACTCAGAGAGAGGCAGGCTGGCTTAGCCAGCAGGAGCAGGGTTTAGCAAAACTTGCAAATGCCAGCCAACTACCTATTATTTCAGCCTCTCTTCCATTCTCACTCATGTTTAGAGAGTCAAGTCAACATTATTTATAGAGCTCTGTGCTTTACAGCAATATTAGATAATATAAGAGGCCCAGTGTTAAAAAAAAAAGCACTATACACTACACAAACAAGCAAATGGTTCAAAATACATGTTCACATTTTGGCTTCAAAATAAACAAGAAAACTCAGACAGAAGTCTTTCATGTGGATTTAAATGGAACGGATGCCTTAAAATACACTCATTATTGAACTCACTCCATAATTGATTAACTTTACACTTTACACTGTTCACTATCATCCTCAGAGTAGAATTGAATTCTGTTTGCGTCAACAAATCATTATTTTCCCATTTATCCCTGTAAAGCTGCTTAAATACAATCTGTATTGTATAAAGTGCTACACTATATAATTAATAGTCTCTTGACATTATAAATGAAACAATGAGGAAAACTTATATGATATGATATTCCAACATATATTTTATAATCATATTCAAAGCTTCACAGCAATTAAAAAAGAAAGCTTCAATTTAACAATGCTGCTGTTTTCATAACTGAATCTACGCCACAACCTGTGTGAAGATAACATACAGGGTTTGGGCATGAGTGACAAAGACCCTTAAAGGGGTACTTCAGCGCTGGGAAGATGAATCTGTATTTAAACTGGGTCATCAATGTAGTAGAAATGTGAAATTATTTTTGAATTTGGTGTCTTCTAGACTGAGAAAAGACAGAAAATGTATTTTTGTCCCATGGGGATGAAAGACTACAATTCCCAGAATGCTTCGCTGCCCTGTGAGGCCATTCCCAACACCACCAACTTCATTACTGTGACTGAGTTAGAGAAGACACTACAATTAAAAACTGAACGTGTCTGTTCAATATAATGAGTCACCGCGCGAGTATCACAGCACTGAGCACTAACTGCACGAGTGATGAGAGCTGAGGTAATCGCGACTACATTCGCGGCATACATTCACACAGGAGTTCAGTCTGGCGCGTTTCAGTTCATGCCTTTGCAAGCTTAACTTTCATAGAAATGAATTTGAGAAGTTAAAAGACTTACATTGCTCACCATAGCTCCGTTTAAATGATCCTGTCTGCGAGCTGAGCTCTCCCTGCCAGCTGAGTGTAATCTCCCATCCCCCATGCGCGGGTTCAAAACATGCGGAAATGGCTCCCTCTGCTGGCTGTAGTCTTTAGCCTCTGGGCAAACATTCCTCCTATGATGCAAAAATCGTCATTTTGCATCATAGGAGGAATTTTTCCAGAAATAAAATGCATAAATCTCTTGTCTCAGGGAGATATGAGGGGGGAAAGCACAATAACTTGAATATTCTCCAGGGTTTCTACTGATACAAAGCCATATGCTAATCGCTGAAGTAACCCTTTAATTATAGGCTAAATTAGGAGCTTGAGGACTATAATACCTTCTGACAATTTCATTTATATGGAAAGAAAGATTTTAGGCTATTTATTGTTCACAAGGCTATCGGAAAGATGTATAGCAATAATTAGCACAACTGTCTGTCATCAGTATAATACATGTTGTAATAGATAGTGTGTAATAGATAGTAAAATAGATGTGACAATAAATAAATACTATGTTTGGAAATGCAGAACCCAAAAGGAGCATATATAAAAAGTGACAAAAAACGTGGTAAAGACCCCCAAAAGAATCCTGTACTACTCAATGGGGAAACAGAAATCAATAAAGATAATTTCCTATCAGCCATCATTATTGTCTGCTAATGCTGGCAATAGGAAATATGAAGCCATTTAAGTGAATGATTTATCCACAGCAACCATAACAACTATGAAAGTAAAAGGCTCTGGTTGGATGGAGCTGTTGGATCACTCAACCTATAACCTTTCCGTTTCCAAGTTACATACAGGTTGCATGCAATCTATTTAAATTATGTTTGTAGAAATTGAAAGAATATCATCATTAAGGGTCTTCTTAACCTCTTAAGTGCTTTGTTGCAATTGTTCCCAGACGTTTAACCACTGCCAGCTTTATCCTTTCCACAAAAAGTGGGTAAAGAACCATCTATACAAATACATAAGAGCAGAGCTTGTCAACAGGTGACAGCATGTCAAACAATCACATTGATGAGAGGCTGAACCTGCAGAGACACCCAGTTGTGGGAATCACTGAAACATGCTGAATAACACCTGCAGTTTACTAGCTCACCATCATAACTAAACAAAACAGACAAGCTGAAGAAATAATGAAAACAAAGCTGGACATGCTTATGAAATGAGGTAACAACACACAGAGTATTAGGCAAAACAGCTTGCACTACAAATACAGCTGGATGTGCTGGGTTTAAACAATCATAATGCTTAGCTTCCTCACACTAAACAGCCTATAAACCGCATATTAAACTTAGGTATCGCACATTGACAAGTTTCTTTAAAACTCACCAGTGAAGTGTCAGCATAAATTAAACAGACCTGAAGAAAGAGGGGGAGAAACAATCTGCATGGTTTTATGCAAAAGCAGTAGCTGACTCTTGGGGTGAAATCTAAGCAAATCAGTTTCACACTTGAGGCCCTTAAAATCTGAAATGTGAAGACTTGTATGCAAAACCAAGATTGGCAGATTGCTGACATCCACAACACCTGAACCGCCACAGAATCATATTTGTGTATTTACAATATGAGGAGCTGCAGGTAGATTTATCAAACTCAAAACCGCTTCAGAAATGGAATGAGCCTTTTCTAAGCAATGTCACGTCTTTAATCCCAATCGAGTCAGCTACTGTTCAAAGGAATTTAAATGGTTCCCACTTTGAAGATACATCCATTATAGACATCTATCCATTCTAAACCAAGGACATGGCTGGATAATCAAAGCCATACTCCAAAGAGTCTTTTAATAGTGTTGCTTGCTTAAAAACAAATCTGACAGGCATATTTTCACTTTGGTGGGAACCCTGAATAGGTTTTTTCGGTGCAATGGTGCCTTGTTGGAATACTGTATCCCACAGTGTTAAATACAGTTATAAATGCACAATTTTAAACACATTAAACAAATAAGGATATTATTTACCCTTTTGTTGACAAATCAGTCATACATGTAGCTATAGCAATTCAAAGTTAAAGTAATAAATTAGTTATAGATGTACATATAAGCAAACCCCAACAGATAACTTTCTGCATTTAAAAAGAAATAAATACAAAATAATCTTTATTTACTTTATTTTTATGCCATCTTCATAAAAAAGTATCTTTTGCGACGATTTAACTAGAATAAGTATAAATTTGTCTCCAAAATGTCTCCGAGAGAGAGAGAAGTGGTTCATGGGGAGAGATGCTGTATAAACCGTATATTCCATCCCCCTACACACACCCATCACATAAAACATTCTGCATTTTTAAATAAAAACCCCCAAAACAAACACTTTTTAGTATGTTTTATGCCATCTGGTTTACGAAGACACAGACAGTGTCCTCCCTCATAAACCACATATACCTCTACACACACACATACACACACACGCACACACTCTAATGTAGAACACCTGACATGCACATATAAATCTGATTATCCGAGGCTGGCTTTGAGTCTATGCACCATTCTACAACCTTATTAAAGTTTTACTCATTAAAAAGTGTCATAATGTATTCATTGTGTCTTTGCTCTCACTAATTTCCTTCACACAAACCTGTGCTCTAAGTTAATACTGATCATTATTAATTCAATCAATTTTATAATCATTTGACGAGCCAGAGGCTAAGCAAATCTTAGCCAGACTCGGCTCAAGATGCGTTCTGCATTGCAATTAGCGCCGCTGAAATCATCGCCCAGTAGAACTCATTTACATGTGTGGCTCTGAGGAGGATGGTCAGAGGATATTGGGATTGCAGCATGGAAAACCTTCAGTGTTGTGCCTAATTACGGTTTTCTGAAACAACACTGGCAGTATACCCAAGAGTGCTTGAGGCCCAGGCCTGAGACTTAAACAGAAATGTTACATACTCTGCCATAATCACTAGGCTTTGATTGCACTTTCCAAGATATTCTGCAGTTCATTAACCTATCCCTAAAACTCCTGAGACATTTAGCTTAATAGAAAGGACATGGTGGTTTGTCTGCCCTGCTCCTATACCTAAAGAATAACAATAATTAGAGGCAAGCAAAAGAGAGATGTAGATCTACTTTTCCACTGGATAGTTCAGTTCTAATTTGCTCCCTCTGGGTATAACATTAACATGGGGTGTGACAGGCTAGTCCTTCAGGTCATCTCGCCACTCACAGTCCTGCCTAACTCTAATGGTGCAACAAGAGAAGGTGAGGTGACATTTTCTACCGACAAATTCATTTACCAGCCTGTCAACGTCCAGTCTCCCTGGTGAAATCTGCATTTGGCACCATGCCTTTTTTTTAATAGGTGTTGTGCAGGAATTTAAATCAGGTATCTTCAAGACTCAACACAATTGTATGAATAGTATGTGCATGTAATTATACGAGCAGCTGGATTCTGTGATGTACGCCCACTATGACACAACCACTGACACACATAATGAAGATAAATGATGCATGATAATGTGTTATCTAGAGGACTAACATAGGAAGTATGTTATTATCCAATGACAGTAGACTTTCCTGTACTGCCACTGGGATGAATTGGACTTACACGTGGATGTAAATATGTGGAAACAGACATAGTCTGACATCACTGTATCCAAAGCTCTTCTGACTCAAATGAACCATGATATCACCTGTTAAATCAACAATAGAAAACATGAAGAATTATCTATCCATCCATTTTCCGAAATGCCAGTTCTCACATAATAGGCAAACAGAATATACACTTTTATATACACTCTTATGCTCGCCAAGGCTGCATTTATTTGATCGAAAATAGTGTAAAACTGTAACATTATGAAATATTATTAAAATTTTAAATGTGGTATCATTCCTGTGATGATGGCTTTCATTAGCCATTACACCAGTCTTCTTCAGTCACATGATCCTTTAGAAATAATTCTAAAATACAGCACATTGTATTTTTACTCCGGTAGTTACATGTGTGTACAACTATTTATAAGTATGCATCATTTTATTTGACCACTTTCAGCTAAATGCCCTTCTACCTTCTTCAATTGCTTTCTCAGAATAAATGGAAACAAACTTTTACAAGGTTATACTGAAAAAGTGCCATGCAAATAGATGCTGGACTGATGAGGGGGGCAGATGTTGAATAGTTTGCTAATGTCAGAGGGAGAAACAGTGGTGACGAGTGCCAAGGTACACAGCATTAGGAACAGATACAGGTATCCATCCAGCGTGGGCACAAGGAGTTGGAACATGTTGAAGTGGACTTGGCACTTGTGCCAGTGAACAGATGTTAATCCAGGACAGATAATTACATCAGTGAGGGAACAGACATTTTTCCACTTAATTTCCGTCTTTTAAAAAGTGTGACTACTCCCAGAGGACCTTGCTGACAGAACGCCCCCGGACCTGTTTCCTGGGAAGGAGCCCAGGGAGGCTAGCGTGCTGTCTAATAGGTGGGCTTCGCCACGCTCTTCATCTCAGCGGGAGGGTGGGGGAGCGCAGCATGTAGAAGATGGTCCTGTAAAATGTCTCTTTGTTCTGCTTTAACACCTCCAAAGATACAAAAGTGCTTGTAAGTGCCAGTAATACAATAACACAGATTTATTTCATCTGATAATTAAATTCTTTCATTGTGGTAGGCTGCCAGAGTTTTAAAATGTAAGTATTTGTTGTTTCTTTTACTTCAAATAAAAATGATTATCAGACTTCAAATGAAAATATATGTAGTTACATTTCCTCTAATGCCATTTAATTACCCATTATTATACAATAAACCACAAATGTCCCTTTCCTCTTTGTGTTTTGTCTTCTATAAACATTGATAAAAAAAATAAGCTTTGATCAAGATATTATTTCAAGAAACTTAAAAGGAGTATACACATACTGCATAAGAATACTTAAAGTGACAGTTCACAAAAAAAAAGTTCCAAACATGACTGACATCAGAAAGAAAGTCATAATGGTTTGGAACAACATGAAGATGAGAAAAATATGACAGAGTTTTTGAGTGAACTATTCCTGTAAATAATTTCATATTGTCACCATGTTCAGTTTGTCTTAGTTTTCATGTATTTTCCCGTCATCTCATGTGTTCCTTTGTTTGTCCCGCCACTCCTTTGTTCCTGTGGTTACCATCATTAGTCCCGACATTTTATTCTGGTGCACATCATTTCATCATCTTGTTTGAGTCACTGCCTGAATCTCAAAGTGCATACTGTCCATACTAAATATGTGACATTAGTAATATTCAGTATTATTTAAGGCGGATAGGGTGGGCATATGTACATTGAGAGCCGGGACAATTGAAGTTTTCCTTTCACAGACATTGTTCATTGTCATTGTTCAGTCACATACACATCTAATGTGTGTTGCTCCTGCCTGTTTTGTGGATTATTGTTATTAAAGCTTAGTTTTGGAATCTCTTCTTCATCTCCTGTCTGTCATGCCTGTTCATAAATGTATTCATTTATATAAATATATAATAAACAACACAAACACACTGAATTTAACATGCCTCCATATGCTCTTATCAGTAATTAATTCATTTCCTGTGCCCAGGGTACCGATCTACAGAACAATGTTTAAGCCTTAAAACAGTCATCTCGCAGAATATTAAATATGATGTCAAAGATTCTGCTTGGTTGCATCAAGACAGTGTACTACGAGTCTGCTTAGCAAACACGTTGCAACTTAGTTTTCTCAACTTTTAATGAGATTAGAAGTACAGTGGGTGATTTCAGGTTTATGATAGCAGACAAGGGCTTTGGAACTGCATTAGGGAAATTTACAGTCCCAAAGACATTAGGAAATGTATGGCATGAAGCCTTGTGATAAATAAAACTCTGATATAAACAAACCTACATTGACTGTCACTGATGACTGAGGCCTTTCATGACCTTGCCAATGGTCACCACAAATCCCTGATAACACCTAATCTGGATAGCTTTCATGGACGTCCTCCCTCTTTTGTAAACGGAGGCTAAGCATCATATATATTTGTATCGTTCTAATTTACTGCAATAAAACCCTTCCCGGAAAGAGGTTGGAAAGGAGGTGATGTTTGTGTTTTTCCCCCATTTTCTTTTACTCGGCATCCAGAGCTAAATTCATTTAAAACTGCCACTTTATTGATTTCCTCTGTGCTATGACCTGACTCACTGGTCACTCTGGTTCCACTGCATGGCTATGGAAGTTATTTGACTAGCAATTTACATCACTCTCATTAAAGCGTGCAGAGAAATGTAATCCTCCTTTCATGCCTTTGTCTAACCTGTGAGGGTGGACTGATGCTGAAACAAAGATTTGCAAGGGAGAATAATTAAGTGCAGTCCCTCCCTCTGTGAGGGAAATGAAGTGTACAATATTGAACTGTGTTGATGGCAGAATAGCTTCAACCGATTGATTAGGGTGAGAACTTAGTTTGATGCCCTTGGAAAGTGCAGCAGGTAATCCATTGAGTTATTAATCTGTGAAGGGCCACAGAGTTCTGAGCCAAAATGGCAGATCTCTTGGGAAATCCCATTATAGTGAGTGTTAGTCACCACCTGTGTCACCGGCCAGTGAAAGGATTTCAGCCCTAATACGCTGTAACCCATTTCTCCCCTGACCTCAGGTATTATGCCGTTTGACCCTCAGTGTGATAGAGGCGAATTGTCTGGAGATTTGTTACCTAATGGAATTCATTTTAAGGTTACTTATCGGCTGTTGAAACAGAGTAAGGATACGAGCTCACAGGTGATTGTCAGTGGCCCGCTCAACTTGGGTGTCATGAGAACGCTTTGTTACATCATGACTGGGAGGATCACCGCCAGGAAACCAGGACAGCAAAATAGATTGCATTTTTCAGAGCTCAAAACAACAATGGCAGGAAATAATGAATGCCATAACAATGCTATTGCCAGACTACTATTTCCTTCCAAACATTTTGTAACTTGCTTAAAAAATTGACTGCAGTCTGACACTATTTTTGATATCATTAAAATGATGGAGGTTCCCCAGCTGAAGCCCCCAGTCTGGCTAGTAACAAACAGAGAGCTATGACAGATTCATTTAAAAGGGGTGCAGGTGGCACCTCTCCCTCATTGTCTGATGTTGATACTCCATGTCATATAAAACACACACGCACACACACGCACACACACACGCGCACACACACACACACACACACACACACACACACACACACACACACACACACACACACACACACACACACACATTTGTTTTTGTGAAATGATGTGGGGACATTACATAGGCATAATGGTTTTTATACCGTACAAACCATATTTTCTACCCCCTACACTGCCTTTGCCCCTAAACCTACCCATCACAGGAAACATTCTGCATTTTTACTTTCTCACATTTTTTTTTTAAAATAAATAAGCCTATATGATTTATAAGCCTTTTGAAAAATGGGGACATGGGGAATGTCCTCATATTTCATCCTCTTCTTGTAAAACACTGGAATTACCAAAGAGCCAAAGGTGGTGTAAACCAAGATTACACTCTTGCTCGATTGGCAATTAGCATTTATATCAGATATAAAAGAGGTATGACAAGTGCCAGTCTGATGTGTGGTTTTTAAGCCACGGGTGAGTAATAGTTGAACTCCAGGCCAAACAGTCTCAAAAAAACAGCAAAGTTATTAAACGTTTGGAACAACCTCAACAGCAATATGAGCATATGCCAAACATGAACAAACATTGGCAAAATAAAACTCTGCAAGTCTAAGCTCACTAACATGAACAGCCGACCGCTTAACCAGAATATAGGTGCTAAATGGCATGAATGTACAGCCTCATAAATTACCACCAAATTGCATCAACACTTCAGTGAACCTGTCACAACAAAATCTGCATGTCAACAGCTTCGCAAAGCTAAAATTGTTAGCAATCATTGGTAAACCACTTGGACAAAACATGGATCAAATGGCCAACTGTTAAACAAGGTGCAATGGCATGGGTTGCAACCTCCTGGGAGCCATTAGGTCCAGTGATTGTGCTGCACAGCCAAAGAATATGAGAATATCCATTTTAAAAGAGCCGGTGCTGCAAACGCTCCACCGCCATTATAGCTTTACTATTGCATGATGATTAGCTTGACATACACAACACAGATTCAGACATAACATCATCAGAACTTTTTGGGAAGTAGTGGAGCTGGGTATTAATGAATATACAAATATATGTGTGACACCATATCTAATATATGTCAGTGTCGTATGTCTTGAACATTGGGGGAGGGTGTTATTATTATTTTTATTTTTTTGTCTTTTTATTTAAAGGAATTAAATAATTAAATGATTAAAAGAGATTTATGTAAATAAAAGAAAATAAGAACAGTACAAGTTCCAGGTTTACTGTAGTTTTGAGGTAAACTATTGGCAAATAATATATTTTTAAAATACGTACACATTCACTCTTATTTGTGTCTAATATGTAGGTGGAAAAAAGTGATGTGTCTCATTACATTCTGTTATGTAATTTTTTTAGTTGGTTTAACAAAGTAAATAACCTGGTTGTCTTAAATGTCTTTGATTATTGAAATATTCTTTTTTTAGTTGATGCAATGAAGGAAATAGGTAATATTCGGTAATAATATCGGTAATATATAAATAGAAACTCAAAATATTATTGTATCTGAACCACATAAAACATTTGATAAATCATGAAAATAGCACAATTTGGCACGCTTCACTGCATCATCACAAATAAAACACAATATGCTTACAAAATCTTTTAATAATATTTGAAAAAAGGTTGTGAATTCTGAAGAAATCAATCCTTCTTTTAACATAATGTATTATTTAATGAATCATAATACAATCAAAATTGTAATATAAATTATTAAAAACTGTTTGAAATACCTTTTCTATTTTAGACACTTATAAAGCTATGATGTCAAAGCTCCATTTTCAGTGGATAATCACTCTATACACTAAGATCTTTTTAATAGTCCTTAAAAAATGCTTACAATTCGCTGAATTGGTACTCAACAAACTTTTCATTTTGCATTTGATAGTAAGCAATTAGAAAATAGAATTACAGAATAATTAAAATGAGCTGTTGTGGGGACAGTTTGACCATAAGAAGCAATAAATAACCTGCAATGCTACAGAAAGCAAGATATGAAACACAATCTGAAAAAAAAAAACACATCAGCACAATATCTTAAAAAATGTACTGACTTCTAGAAAGCATACACTGTGGTAAACAGAGAATTTGTGAAATAAACTGTCATTTTTTTCTAAACAAATAAAAAAAAATGTAAATGTCTTTTGAATAGTCGTGTACATTATATAACATAAGTGTTGAGATAAGAGCAGGCAGAAAGTAATGGTGAGGGGCCGTGTCATACTCTCTTCTATGTTCTATATGTGTTGTTGCGTGTAAACTCTACATCTCAAGAGCACTTCCATCCACAACACAACCAAACAATGTCAGCCTGCTCTCCTTCTGTGGCCTGTAGACAGGAATTAAGAGTGTGTCATTTCAAAAGAATTAAGGGCCCTGCAGCACTGACCTGATTGGTGACATTCTTTAAAAAAACGTAGACAGAAAAAATAAACCTCATTCCCCAGAATAGTTCATGGACGTTCAGATGGGGAGTGTGATGGTTATGGATGTGTATTTGTATAAACTCTGACTCATACCTAGGTGTCAAAAGGAACGGCAGGAAATAAATCGCTTCATTATGTTTGCCATACCTCAGATAAAGTCCAAGCACCATTTACATGTACAAGTGATATTTGAAGCATGAAAGTGACAGATATTGATAAACATAAATATTCACATAGACACTTGAATGGTAAGCAGCCAAATGGAGTAATTTTGCCTCTTCCTGTAACACTATCCTTTATCAGTATTTAACACAAATACAATTAAATTTTTTGTTTTTTGTTTTTAACAAGTTTTTGTGTTTAAATAAATTTCCTTTATAGTAAAAAAAATTAAGGAAAAAAATAAATCGAACTTCGAAAATCGAAAAGCGAATACAGTACACTACAGGGAGTCCTTATGTACACATTACTACAATATTAGAGTTTACAATTAACAACAGAGTCCAAAATACTAAATTCAGTTGCTATTCATTTTTATATATAATAATCAACACTCAAATAAAATAAAATAAAAATCATCAGTAAAAACATGTAAATTGCACATAAGACAGGTTTTGCATTAAAGGGGTCATATAATGGTACATGTACTTTTACAAGTTGATTGTATGGAAATGTGTGTTGGCAGTACCTGTACAAAACTATCCTATAATGATAATCTCCTTATATGTTCTCCCCTTACACAGCCTTTCCACTGTGTAATGTCACACAGTCAGATTCCCCACCCAGGATTGTTGATTGACAGCAGCGTTTCAACAAAGACCCGCCCTGAGCGAGTTGTCATCACAGTCCGCCATTGTTGATACGCTAGAGCAGAATGGAATCTGTGATTGTGGTGTTCTGTTCTTGGATGTAATAACGAACACAGCAATCATTTTGATGTTCCTAAATCCACTGAAGACGCAGCGGCTGAGTTTTGTTTTCGAAGAGAATATTCCCCTGATCAACATCAATGCTTTCATGTTTGCGCAAACCGCAAAGCATTTCTCACCAGACTGCTTTATAAACGAGGGTCAGTATAAAGTTTTGCTAAGAAGCTGCTCCAGAAAAAAGGATCGGTACCAACTATTCGTGTTCCTGCTGCACCTCCAGAAGAAGTGAGTGCAGTTTGAAACGATTGCACGCTTCACGATGAATGCAGCTAAAGTTTACAGGGTAAGTTAACTTTCATTACGGTATGATTTCTATTTATGATGTTCTCAATATAATTCATAATCCCACGCTTATAATGAACAACGCGTTATGGTTATTGTGTGATTACAAACTGTGTATACTGGTGATAAATTTAACATGGACATGGTAACACTACACTAAGCTTACTTTTGTAGATGGTTTATAATGGTGTCTGTAACTGTCAAAAAATAATAATTTGTATTGTAACATTTATTACACTGCATAGATAACTTTACAAATCACTGACAAGCCTACATTAACCTGTAATACTGTAATATACCTGTAATGTTACATAGCATTCATATCTCACTACGCTAACACTACTCTGCCTGTAAAAAGATAGATCAAAGTGTCATAACGTTAACCGACCATTCAGAAACGTCCTGTTCGAGCCTTAATTGTTGAATTTTGTTGGGACTGTAATCTTGTCCCGGGTCAGACTCTGGCTCAAATTGATAGAGTTGCACAGATGTGTCCTTAGAGAATCCCGTCGCAATTATTTCCCCTTCACTGTTGTCACGGCAATGCTCCACGAGTGTTGTGTCAAAATGCCCTACAGAACAGAGGGGCGGGTGAGCAAAGCTCATTAGCATTAAAGACACATGCACTGAAATGGTTTGGTGAAAACAGAGCTGTTTTTGACCAGGTAAAATGAATCTTTTCTTACAATACTACTAATAATTTTTAATTAAAGTATTGTCACAGACACGCCAGGCTCCCACGTCACTGACACCCCACGTGCACTCTCCCCTGAATACTGATTGCACACACCTGCACTTCATCAGCTCTTCATTCACTCACAGCATAAAACACACGCTCACACACACACACAAGTGTCCGGTCTCGTTTCACCCAAGAACCTGATTCACCGTCACCTCACTTCACTCTGCCACAGTCACTCTCTACTGGTGCCCTTGCAATAAACTCTGTTAAACATCTCCTGTCTCCGTCTAGTCTGTACCGTAACAGAAGACCGGACCCAGACAGCGGGCACCAGTATGAGCCACCCGGATCCCTTCCAAGAGCTGGCGAGCACTTCCGCATCCACCAGCGTCACTTCTTCATCCCCGGATTTCGCCAGTCCCATGGCCAAGCCGGCGCCCTTCTCTGGATCGGTGGAGGATTGTAACGGATTCCCTTTGCAGTGTTCGCTGGTCCTGGAGATGCAACTGCACCTTTACCCATCAGATCGCACCGGCGTGGCGTTTATCATCTCGCAACTGAGCAGTAAGGCCCTACGCTGGGCGGAAACTTTATATTCGCAAGATAATCCCATTGTACAATCATTGTCAAGTTTCCTCTCCCATTTCAAAGATGTTTTCGGAAAACCTGCCTGGAACGCTTCCGTGGGTGAGAAGTTATATCATCTCAAACAGAATAACATGTCCTTAAATGAGTATGCTTTACAGTTCAGAACCCTGGCCGCCGCTAGCGGATGGAACGAACAGGCGCTTCTCACCACCTATCCCCAAGGTCTGGATCCACGCGTGCGGTTGCATCTCGGTGCATACCATCGGCTTAGAACGCTTCATCCAACTGTCCATCCGCTTTGCCACTTGTATCAGGCGTGTCTGGAAGAACACCAGGACCAGTTCCCGAGCCTGTCGTCCCTCTGCCGACCAGTATCCGTCAGCCCTCCAGAACCAGGCTCTGCTCCAGCCAGCGGCCACGCAAGCCTTCGACGAGTTGAAAGAAGCCTTCTGCACCGCTCCCCTCCTGGTACACCCGGATCCCGACCTACCTTTCGTCGTGGAAGTGGACGCCTCCCCCACCGGAGCGGTCCTATCCCAGCAGCAGGGGACGCCCAGCCGCCTCCACCCATGTGCCTTCTTCTCCCGGAAGTTAAACCCGGTGGAGGTGAACTACGACATCGACAACCGGGAGCTCCTCGCCATCAAACTCGCCATCAAAAAAAAAAGAGTGGAGGCATTGGTTGGAGGGAGCTAAGCACCCGTTTCTCGTCCTAACTGACCATAAGAACCTCGAATATCTAAGGGATGCCAAGAGACTCAACCCTCGCCAGGCCAGATGGGCACTCTTCTTTACAAGGTTCAACTTCCAGATCGCCTACGGCCCTGGGTCCAAGAATGTAAAGGCCGATGCTCTCTCCCGCCCCAGGGACCAATGAAACCCTCTCGCTGCTACGAGACCGCTTCTGGTGGCCCAACATGGCAGCCGACATCAGAAGGTACGTGAGAGGGTGCCGGGAGTGTGCCATCAGTGAGAGTCCCCGGCACCTCCCTGCCGGCAAACTCCTTCCGCTGCCCGTTCCAGCTCGACCCTGGTCACACCTAGGAGTTGACTTTATCACGGATCTGCCACCGTCTGATGGTTTCACCTGCATCCAGGTGGTAGTGGATAGATTCTCCAAGTCCTGTCGCCTCATCCCCTTGAAAGGTCTGCCCACTGCACTCGAAACAGCGGAGATTATGTTCAACGTCATCTTCAGGTATTATGGAATCCCAGAAGATGTTGTGTCAGACTGAGGACCACAATTCATTTCCCGGGTATGGAAAGCTTGTCTCTCGCTCCTAGGTGTGACCGTCAGTCTCTCGTCTGGATACCATCCGCAGACGAACGGGCAGATGGAACGGAAGATCCAGGAGATCGGAAGATTCCTCTGTCACAGCCACCAGAACTCCTGGAACCAGTTTCTAGGATGGGCTGAGTACGCCCAAAACTCCCTGCGCCAACCTACCACCGGACTCATGCCCTTCCAGTGCGTGCTGGGATACCAATCCCCCTTGTTCCCCTGGTCGGGGGAACCATCGGATGTCCCAGCAGTTGACTACTGGTTCCGGGAGAGCGAGAGGGTCTGGGACTCCGCACACCACCACCTGCAGCGAGCTCTCCGCAGGCGTAAGATGGCAGCCGACCTCCGCCGAGCCTCCACGCCCACCTTCCAGCCGGGACAGAAGGTATGGCTGTCAACGCGGGACATTCACTTACGCCTGCCATGCAAAAAGCTAAGTCCCAGGTTCATTGGTCCCTATAAGATCCTGAAGCAGATCAATCCCCAAACACCTATCAGATCCAGCTTCCCCCCGAGTTCCGCATCCACCCCACATTCCATGTCTCACTCCTCAAGCCTCACTATCCCTCTCCCTGTCTCTCCCTCCACAGAGCCTGGCGTTGAGGAGGAGACCCCCCTCCCACTCATCGTTGAAGAAGGAGCCACCTACGTGGTGAAGGACATCTTGGACTCCCGACGTTGTGGTGGAATTCTCGAGTATCTAGTGGACTGGGAGGGGTACGGCCCTGAAAAACGCTCGTGGGTACCTCGCAATGACATCCTTGACCCCACTCTACTTGACACCTTCCATGCCGCTCATCCAGATAGACCAGCACCTCGAGGCAGAGGTCGTCCACCACAGCGTCGGGGTCCTCGGCCCTCAGGAGCGGGCCGTGGAGGGGGGGGGGGGGGGGGTGATGTCACAGACACGCCAGGCTCCCACGTCACTGACACCCCAAGTGCACTCTCCCCTGAATACTGATTGCACACACCTGCACTTCATCAGCACCTCATTCACTCACAGCATAAAACACACGCTCACACACACACAAGTGTCCGGTCTCGTTTGCACAAGGTACTAACCTGCTCTGCTTACCTTAAGGACTCCCTCGAAGTGTGTTACTTCATTCTCCAGCGAATTCCAAGTCTCCGACGATCTCCAGTGTCCAGCGTGTGTGTGTTCTGTGTTCTCCATTCATCTCCTCCTGAGCCTACCAAGACCATCTCCTCACCCAAGAACCTGATTCACCTTCACCTCACTTCACTCTGCCACAGTCACTCTCTACTGGTGCCCTTGCAATAAACTCTGTTAAACATCTCCTGTCTCCGTCTAGTCTGTACCATAACAAGTTTATTACAAATTTTTCATTTAGACACTAAAAAAAATCATATTAACTTGTACAAAAATGGCATTATATGACCCTGTTAACTTCTAATTATAAAGTAGATTTTCAACTTATCATCTGTCATAATGTTTTCTTAACTGATTTTTTAAACATACATTAAACAATCAAGACATTACTTTAAGTAAAAAGTAATGAATAGGCTAATATAGTCAATGTTGGGGAGTAGCTAGTTACATGTAATTAGATTACGCAATTTTATAATATTACATAATAAATGTAAATGTAATCCAAAAATATGTGTAATTAAATTACAATTACTTATGAAAAGGTCAATGAATTCAAAAGGGTTACATCTGAATATTTTCTGTAAAAAGCTAGGATGTGTTGACTTGTATTCATTTGTTGCTTTGCCTGTTTTTGATGTGCACAATGCCTCCTGCCACTTAAATGCTGTTTAGTGAAGCAATACTATTCTCATGCTTTTAATTGGTTCTTTTTTTTAATTTTGCAGTGCACCACGTGCCAATTACATAAATTCACATGGCCGCTGGAAACTTTAGGCTACAACCTGTCTGAGAGTTGCAAGTGGTAATGTACAATTGGTAAGTGATAAAAATGCGCAAAGTAATCAAAAGTAAAAAAAAAAAAAAAACTTGAATAATGTAATTTATATAGTTACAGTACATTTTACTGGTAGCAAACAGAATTGCATTTCCTTCCTATTGTGGATTGCCTGTGACTGACTTTATTCATTGTGTGACCGCATGCACCGAACCGTGACGTCCTTACAGTGACAGTTCATGACCAATACAAGTACCGTTAGGCCCATATAGTATTTTAATACCCATCTAACCTGCATACTGACATATAAGTGAAGCACTGCTCAATGGCTAGATGATACAAAAGCAAATAAGGGAAGCGTGTCTGCTTTGTCAGAAAACACATTTCCAAGGTGTCCGTGCAATCTGGCATGTCAGTAGAAATATGTCAGACTGGCACATGACATTTTCCTGCTCTGTTTACTCCGCCTAAAAATCAATAGAGCACCATTGTTAATAAGCATGCAATGAAAATCATCTAAGGTTGACAATTCAACAAGTTCACTGCATATCACATGTTGTTGTTTGGGTTTTGTGTAGTTGTTGAGCCTGTAAAACATTAGCCACTTTTTCACTGACAGTCCAGTGCAAGTCAGGGATAACAACATGCCAGGCAAAGCCAATAGCCTCAGACCTCAAGGCCAAAATCAAGCTGTGCTTTCACTCTCAGTCCAGTAGCCCTTCAGCACTTCACCAATACCCAACCTTAACATGACTCAACAGAACAACATCAGACAACTCTGCCAGCATTGGTATAGCTAAGCTGACTGAAAACTATAGCTAGATCGCAAACTTAGCATTTCACAGAAGAATTAAGATTCCAGCATTGATATTCGATGGTCCAATGGTTTGCAAAAGAAAGTACCAGTGACAGTAATTTATTAACTTTTTTTCAGGAGTGCCTTCTAATAATACTGAATTAAACTGGTATTTATCATTATTTCATTTTTAAAAAAGAACACATGTATTCACTTATTCAGTCGTGCCTTTATTCCTTTTGTTTGTGATCACAGAAATGCACACAGGATGTCCAAAGGCTTACACATTTAGAAAAAAAGACATTGATAATGCCACATTTCTATTGAAAGAATGAGCATTTATATTAATTTTCAATTAAATGATGCAATCTGAGGAGGTTTGAGCAATCACTTCTGGACACTATACTGTTATTCTTTCAGCCAGAGCAACAGAGGGAGCTCAGAGACAGAAAACAGGAGTCATTTGAAATATATTATTAGTCCGGTAGGCACAGGGAAGAGACAGATGAAACATCAAAACAAATTATCAAATGTGATTTGACCTTAAGCGGTCTCTGGTATTTTCCATAATCATATTTATTATCGCAATGGTTAGCATAAGTAGCATTGCATATATTTCTGCCTCATACGCTGATCAGAATCCTCACTGGATCACAATCGGAAGTTATTTAAAACACTCGCTGGTGGCTTAAATTTAAGTTTTTTAAGACATCATTTTACATTTCTTAATGTTTTGGTTAGCTGGTAGCCTGACATGTTGGGGTGTTTTCCCTACTTCTCTTAATACTGAAGCCTAATTGCACCACACCAGTAAACTTTACAGACCAATGGCGTCTGAGTGTGCAAGCTAGGGGCGGAGCCATCCACTATATAGCTCAGCACTCATAGCCACTGCCCTAGAAGGAGAGTTAACAGTGCTAATAATTTCCTAGTGTAACTTGCAATGACGAAAGACTGACTCAAAAGGATACTTGGCTGCCCAAAAACCTCTGGCAGTTGGCCCAAGGAAGTCCCGAGGAGGCCCTATCAAGCTCCGTAAGTGACAGTGGAACTGGCCCTTGCATGAATTAGCATGCTCGCTCTTGCGATGGCTATTGTGTTGTAAAAGTGAACTGGCACTTCCTCAAACCTTTTCACTGATATAAACACTACCACAGACACAGCGAGGAAATAGCCATTCGAACAACACTAGTATCTGAATAATTATCTCTGTATCACTGAAAAGCAACAATAGGATGTACTGAGGCACATAGTAGATATAAATATTCATTTTCTTGGCACATCAAATTTAAACGTGAAATTGAAAAAAGAAAGCGAGTCTTGACTTTTACCCTTATGTGAGTCTGATGCACTCTTCGTAAAGATTATCCTCTTATCTGTCCCCAACAGATTAATGAAGGCCTTAAGGCCCACATCTACTTTAGAAACTTACAATATACAATTAACTAATGCAACTTTGGCTGAACACAACATGCACATAATTAACCAATGTAGGAGGGGACCAAAGCAGACATTAGTAATAAATGGCCATCGTGTTTAAGTGTGGTCATACAAATGAAGCTGTTTATGGACCTGGTACTAATTAGAGATAAAATGAAGGGTGAATTGTAAATGCAAGTATCCACTCCTCTATTCAAGAGAGCCTCAGTCAGTCCTGTGTCTAAGCCTAACATTTTAATCAGTGCACCTCCAGTGCACAAGACTAGTCCCCTCGTTGATTATTGCAATTCAATTTAGCATATTAATTATAGCCAGTGCCAAAGGGTATATTCTCTTCTAGCTGGGCTAAAGCTGATGAGCCTTTGTTCCCCTAATATATATGTTTGCTTATCTGGCACCTCTTTAGCACATGTTTACATTGTATTGTACTCTGGGATGGAGTTCTCTCAACAGTAACTGTAATTTAAATCATGTTGCCCCAGGACCTTAGTGTAAATTAGTGGCAATCACAGTGGGAATATCCCAAGTTATCCTCCAAAAAAATGGACGATAATATCAGTGATGTGCAGCAGGGCTGGGTGAGAGATATAAAGTTCTTGAAGTATTACTTACAGTGTTGAGGAAGCTACTTTGAACCAGTAACTTTTGAAGGTATAAGCTTCTCATTTTAAAAAAAGGGATGTAACTAAGACAAAGTAGCAAATATATTAACATTATTTAAGGCGACAATATATTTTTAAATATATAATTGTTGTATAATTATTTTTACCCCATCAGAATTAGCATTAAATTAAGTGGATGCTAATTTAATTTAATTTAAAGTTTAATTTAAACAAAAATACACTAATTTATTTAATGGATTCGGAAAACAGCTTGATTCAGTTGCCTGAATTGTTTTATAATCATACTGTTTATACAAATAATTAAAAATATATATGTTAGGTTAGTAGTGTCACTACTTTTATTTAAAGGGACATGTCACCCAAAAATGAAAATGTTTTGTTTATCTGCTTTCCCCCAGGGCACAGGGTGTTTTTCTATGAGAGCCACTGTGAGAATAAAAAACATATACATACAAATCCATATTAATCCCTGTGGCACGTGGCGACACATTGATGTCTTAAGACCCGGAACCGATCAGTATTAGTGTTATTTTTTTTACCTCATATCAGACAAATCTCATCTAGTATCCCCAATGCCATTACTTCCGTCAAGTAAGGTCAAAACCCGGCGTGATCAGATATATTTACATAGATTCATCATTCGACTGATCCGCGCCATACGCACAGGCACTAACGAGGCATATATATATATATATATATATATATATATATATATATATATATATATATATATATATATATATATATATATATGTATATATAATCCCTATATATATACATACACCACCATGCTGTCTGTAATTAATGTGTGTTAGCTATGTTTTTCATGTTGTATTGTAAATGTCGTACGATTTGCAACTGCAATCATTAAAGGGGGGGGGGGGAATGCTGTTTCATACATACTGAGCTTTTTACACTGTTAAAGACTTGGATTCACATCCTAAACATAGACAAAGTTTTAAAAACTAATGTTGGACGTCTGATGGAGTATTTCTGTGTTAAAAATATTCCTTCCGGTTTCTCACAACTTTCGGAGAGTTTTTTTGAGTATGGGTCGGCTTGACGTTAATAGAGCGGAAGGTCCTTGTATGGGCCATACGGGCTCTTCTCCCGGTAGGGTGCGCGGGCGCGTGACTAAAGCGAGAGAGGAAATGCACGCCCATAAACACTCTCTCAGCTGCAGATCCAGTCGATCCAGGCGCCGCGCTCCACTTTATTCCTACGGGTGACATGAAGCAAAATCAACGCTTCAAAACAGGATTCCGGGAAGGCAGCGCTGCATTTGAACCGATCTGAACGCAGAAATGACGGGAAGCTTCACAACATCGCTTCAGTCACGTCACAAAAGTGGATCTCCACCGTTCACTGCTGTCAGGACTTTACCAAATCATACCAAAGAAGTGTGTTTTTGACGGAGCGGTCCCAGCGATAAAGGTTCGGTCCTCCTTTGGAAGCAGCCGGTGAGTAAAACTGCTTCAAATGTCTATGCTGTCGGCTATCGTCGCGTGAGTAAACATCAGTAAACGACACGATCGCGTTCTTCGTCATTCAAATGCGCTAATGGACTCCATTGTTGTTCTATGTATAACGTTACACTATTCTGACGTGCAAAACCGTTTTGATTGCTACTGCTAAGGTTTAGTCGCATACAATAGTCCATAAACCGAATCATGTCCTCATAAACTGCGAGTAAAGACACACAAATGTTGACAGGCCGCTAAATACAGTACATACCACAGAGACGGACGTCCTGCTGTTGCTGTTTCTCCTGTTCAATTTATTTCAGCCTCCGAATGATTCTGGATCATATATCTATTAGCTGAGCTCAATAGCCATGAGTTTCTCCACGCTTGGGGACGTCACCGCTGTGCGCATTCGTCATTCTTTAGCTCCGCCCACTCTATACGCCTTCAGGCGCTCGTTTTTTTCCGGAAAGACTCGGTACAGCCCATATTTCTTTTAAAAATATAATAAAACTAAAGACTTTTTGGAGATATGAAGGATGCAATACTACTCTATAGGTACTCAAGATTGACATGAGATTGACTGAAACTGAGTGTTTCACCACCCATTTAATTACTTGGACTGGGCAAATATCCACTGTCCGTCTATGTATAAACTGCTTGTTATTTACTGTTATTGTGAAGCGTCCTTGAGCTTAAGAAAAGCGCTATATAAATTAAACGTATTATTATGATTTTGTCCCTCTTCCAGCAGAAGGTTGGAGTTAAAAATCTTCATTTGTGTTCTAGTAAAGAAACATCTTGGATGACCTGGGGTAAGCAGATACACATAAAATTTTCCTTTTTGGGTGAACTATCCCTTTAATAACTCCCCAACACTGAGGTTTCTAGTCTTGAGATGTGTGGAACACATTAAAACATTCTTGGTCACCTAGGTTCACCTTTCTAATCCAAAAACAGAAAACTCAAATAAAGCTTTTTTTTAATTGGCAGATAGTAGGTGACAGAGAAACAACATTATGTTAAACAGAGAAGTGTGCATATGTGACGGCAATGAAGTGAACACACCTGCCTTGGCTCTCCTTGTGTTTGTGTAGGACTTCCTTTATCGCTTTCCCCTGCCATGCCTGTCACATCCCCACACAGTGGCAGATGGGGCCTGCTTTTTATGTACTAATCAAGGAGGAATTCGTTCCCTCACAGACATGTCACCCATGACCCCTGTGTCTATTCACATTAATTATTCATCCTCAGTGAGGTGAATGCTGCCAAGGGTGGGCCGACAGAGGAGAGGAGGGAGAAACAGAGGCCAGTGAAAGAGAGAGATCACTCACAGTTCTAGTCGCCACGCTAAAGTACTGCTAACCTCAGCGTGTCCTCCCACTCGCCCCTCTTCCCCGCAGGACTGCCGTGAGGGTCATTACGCATCAAACTCACCTGAGAGAGAGACATATGAGAGATTGGGCTTGAGGTGCATTAGTGGATGGGAGACAAAAAAACTAAAATTCTAAAAGTCACTTTAAAGTCAGTGCCCACTGAAATCAATGTTTTGCTTCCTACACTTAATTAATGTACATAAATAAGACAAACATAGATCATATTTCTGCTGTCAGAAAAAAGAGCAATTTGTAAGTGCCTAGTTGTGACAAATCTGAAAGTATACACTAATGTGAAATATTGTGCCAAATAGAGTCAAGCAAAAGATGCCTTTTGCGGCTTAAAAAGGTGAAATATAAGGTGCATTTTTGTTTCCATAAATTGCATAGTTTTCAAAGTGGTCAAGCAACTACTAAGTTTCTGATTTCTACAATTATCCATTTTTCAAATGGGTAGTTGGAATATTGAAATATCCATTAGAGATGGCAGCGATATTTTTGATCAATTTACAACCATCAGCATATCGGCTATAAAAAGGCCAATATAAAAAAACGATGGTTTATTAATTAATTGCGTGAAAGCACTGAACTGTATAATGTCTGTTGCATAATACAATATTATAATTTTTTTTTCTGCTGTAAAGTTGGGCATTTTAACATGGGGCTCAATGAGATTCTGCTCCCGTCTGGAGGCCTAGTGGCCAGTTAATGAATTGCAATTTAAGTCCCTTGCGTGTTGCCTTTAAGAGAAACTGGTTGCCGCTTGGTTACAAAGCATGACCGTGAACCTTTATTGTTGGGACTGCTCCATCTTTCAGCATTAGGCGATCAGCAAATCCTGAGTTGAACTGGACCTTGTCTATAAAACAATCACTGCCGAAATGTAGGGAACAAACTGAACAGGGTTGTCTAAACACTTCTTTGGAGACATTGTCGATTTCGTGACCGTCCTGTGATCTGTGCAGTGCAGCCAACGACTTCCTTAAAGCAAGCAAAGTGCGTTGTTGGGCGTGCTGCTTTCGCTCTATCGTTCTAATTGAAGTGTGCACACTTTTCTGGGAGAAGTGCCCGGCCTCTACAAGGAAATTCCGCCCTTGTTGACGTCATGCAGATCCAAAAAAATGAATGTGAATGAATGGTACAGATTTACCGACTGAAACTCGCTGTTTTTCAGCGTCTGCCGCCTCGATATATGAGGATATATGAATGCATCTCCACTCATATCTAGTGATTTTTGAGCCGGTTCATCAATCGAACTGAATCGAACTGTAGCTCCGGGTTGATAATGTAAGACACAAAAGCCGAAGTAGCACGTCCAACTAACAAAGAACCGAAAGTGCAGGTTCAACCAGCTGTCGAAGTTTGCAGAGGATTACAGAGAATTATTAAGTTGGCAACGCAAGTCTGAGGCACATAGGCTACTGGAAATTGATTGGACTTTGCATCACTTCTCACTTCATGACCATTTTACCGTTATATTCATAAACAAAAACACAGGAACATGAAGGTCGACAACCTGTCAAAATAAAAGTTCAGTTTAACAAAGCAATTGTGACAGGATTAATGTTGTAGGTTGCCGGTGGAGTTTGCCAGTAGATTTTAGCCACAAAGTAATAATAATGTTTTTAATATATATAGGTGAAGAATGCGCTGTTATTATTAAACCTACTTAAAAAGCTCTGTTTGTTCCGTATCTTGTTCTATTTATTTATTTATGTTGGCCTGCTGAATGTTAAATGGATCAGTCTATGTTCATTAGAAATTATTTGATAAAGCAGCAATGAACTAGCTAGGTAGGCTATAAGTTATAAGACAAAAACACAGAGAAGTAGCTCCGGCTGCAGTGTTCTTCTGCAAGACGCATGTAGTTCTGTTCCTTAACTTCTAGAGTGCAAAAAAAGCTTTAATGTATGTATGCATGTTTTTTTTTTGTTTTTTTTAACAAGATCAAAACATTATTTTAATGACAACATTTCAAATAAGAGGGCAAGTGACACAATATTGGTATTAATTGTTTGTTAAAATCAGTATTGGCGCATCATAAAAAAGTATATATATATATATATATATATATATATATATATATATATATATATATATATATATATATATATATATATATATATATATGTGTGTATATATGATCTACTTGTCAAAAGTTCGAGAATGGTATGTTTTTATTATCCAAAATACAGCAAAAATTTTATTATTGTGAAATATTTTAACAATTAATTTTTTTTATTTTTAAAAATCTTTTCTCTACAAAATCTTTAATGGTAGTGCAATGTTACAAAAGCTTTCTATTTAAGATAAATAATGTTCTTTTGGAATTTCTATTCATCAAAGAACTGTTTTTAACACTGATAATGCTTCTTGAGAAGCAAATCATCATATTAGAATGATATCTGAAGGATCATGTGACACTGACTGGAGTTATTACAGCATTAAATGAATAAATTACATTTTAAAATCTATTCAAATAGAAAACTGGATGGATGGATGGATGGATGGATAGATGGAGGTGTATGACCTGTAGAGAGCTGTTAGCCATAGAAGCTTCCTCATTCATCAGCGTTAGAGGTTTCCCTCTTTACTTTCCATTCCTCCCTGGTTGAGGGTATAATTCACTCCTCTGCAGCTAGTGAAACTGTAAATTGATCCTGATTGTTTACTACACACAAAGAAAGGGGATGCACATTTTGTAAAGTAGTCTACTACATTATTACACTGGTTACAGTGGCGAAACGACATGCTAGAACTTTTCATATGGCAAATTGCTCTTGCTGTAGCTGGATAATTTATTTAGTTTCCCTGATAGGCCTCACTCAGGTCATTAGGAAGCTATTTCCATTTTGCTTTTTGGCCCATTAGTGGCCAGTGGAACACAAGGCCAATATAATACCCTGTATGCAATGCAAAATGATCTACATTTCTATTACACTGATATACCAGTACAATAAGAGTGCTAATGTCCAATTCAAATTATAATAGTGTGGGTTGTGATATAGTGAAAACAATTGTCTGCCAAGTTCACCTCCTAGTCTCGCCTATTTCCAGTTGAACTCTTGACATTGTTGTGAATTGCTGTGTTTAGAGTGTTTATTGGACTTTTTGCGCCCTTCTCCTCACATCTTAATAGATGGAAATAGGAGTGTGCATGCTCCACTGAGCTTCCACCAAGTGACTTTCAGCTACCTTGCAGAAGGTGGGCAAACCAGTGGGGAGTGGGCCATTATGGCAATGTTGTGGTTCATTTGAGTGGCGCGCACTGTGAGAGAAAAACATGATCTCTCTAAGTGGCCAGGGAATTCTGACTAGTGGGGTTACCGGGGAGGAGTCGCCTGTAAATTACAACTAATTACTGCTTCTATTGAGTCGGGTTCGGCACAACCCTGCCATCACCACACAGACGTGGGAGTGACATTGCACTCCAGCTTCCCTGTGTTGCCTCTCTACAGGCGCGCTGGGCAAAGGAAACGGTGCCTGGATACTGTGATATTCTCGTTCACCTTCAAAGCCAAGAGGAGAGAGAAAGGTGCAACAACATATGGACTACTGTTCTAAGAATAAAGTGGTGACAAAATGGAGACGGTGATCTATTGCACTCATATAGCAGATCGTATGTTTGGAAATTATGCGAAGCCGATGGGATAGCAGGTGTGGTATTATAATGCTATACAATTAGTAGCTGCAATATACAATTCACAGCATAGACTAAACAATAACTTTTATTTACATGATCAGAAAGAGGAATGAATGTATGCCTTATACCTAGGTACATCACAACCTGTTTCTTCATAACAAGGCACCTAAGTTGTTTCTCTAGTAGAATCAGTAAAAAAAAAAACATATTACAAAAACATTATCTTGTTTTAGTACCTCCTGATTAAACTATTTGACCGATATTTGCATATTCCAGTAGTAACTGGATTTTCACACCAAATATACAAAAGGTTATATTGCTTAAAGAATAAAAAATGTGTGAAACTTGTAATGATAAACATCTTTCAGATATATTCTGCAGTATAACTGCAGTGTGTTTAATGAATCCCAATATCAATTATAAACGTTCAAGTCAGTATTGATTTTCTGACACATATCCTTATTGAGGTAAAGGTCACTTTTTGAATGATTAACCACAATTTTCTGTAATGTGTGAACAAAATGCCGTCCAATTATGCCTTCAATGTTGCAGCCACTGTTTTATCTTACAAAAAAAGCTGCAGTGCAGGGCTCCATAGACCAGCATAAAATGAAAGCAAATACAGCCATGGACACCCACAAAAGTGTATCTGGTGTTATGTTGTAAGTCTGTTGCAACTCCCCGGTCCCCACTTTCAACTATAAAACCCCTTCAAAAAAAGAGAATCCGACTCCATATAGGGCAGAGACATCAAAATAAAAGAGAAACCAAAAATTAGAAACATCCTGTATCTAAGCCTGTGTATCTTCCCAGAGCATAAACCCCCTTATTTCTTGTGTTCCTCATGAATGATTCCCAGCTCCCCATTTCTACAAAATAATGTATCATACTCGAAAGAGAACTCAGGCTGCGTAAGGGGATGGAACTTTTGAGAAGTGTTTACATGCCGCAGAAAAGAGAAAACCCACAAGCTATAGGCAGCAGATCAGAGAGCAAAGAGGGAGCTGTGAAAACACTGAGAGAGAGTGAGGATGAGAAGTTCAGGAAAAATGGACAGTGCGTGGGAATGTGTGACAGCTTTGTAGGTGTCTCACTAAATATATATGAATGATGGTGGAAAAGGAAACATCAAAACTTGCCCCAGCAGCCTAGTCTGAAGCATACTGCAATTTTCCACTCGTGTTGAGGAAGCTTGAAACTTCTTTTTGTTTAACAACAGTGAAGCTTTTTGAAAAAGTCGTTAGCATCCAACAAGTAACAGGTAATTAAATTCATGAGACAAAACCATTAAACAATGGCAATTAATAAATCATAACTATTAGACGATACTATTTTATTCCACAATTAGAGCATTTATCTGGCACAACAACAAAAAACTATATACATTTTAAAATGAAAAGTAATTTAATGAACTAATTAACATAAATTAGAAAACACAATAACTTGAAAACAACATGAGTTGAAAACATAACAGCATTTATCTAAATATTTTGCTTTAACAAAAGAAAAAAACAGGGAACTTATTATCCATTTTATTATTTTTATTTTACCTTTTCTGTAGTGTGTAATATAGCTGTTTGTGCATGCAAATGATCAGCATAGTTATAAAGCACATGCCAAAGAAACTGTTCTACAACAGAAAACAGTTATTTGCAGTCCTGCGTTATTTACGTGACTAAGGCTGTGTGTCCACCAAAGCATTTTTTCACGTGGCTGGCTGGCGTATTCAATTGTTTTCAATTTGAATTCAATTTCAATCGGTTTTTAAACGTATCAAGACAACGAGTGTTTTGCCTTTTTTACTGGTCGGTGAGAGTTGAAGAATTTTCAACTTTTGAGTAAAACGCAGCGCTCATCACTGTCAAATTTATTTGTTTTTTGAGCAGACATTGTAATATTATAGCTAGCTGATACAACAAGTAAAAAGAAATGACGGAATCCGTTAGCTTGGTTAAAACCAGACCATTCTCAGTAGTAACTGAAGAGCTTCATAGACAAATAATTCCCAAAGGGGCGTCACCAACAGACGTCGCTCAAATGCCTCTGGGCGCAATTGGATAGACCTAAAACCAATCACAGCGATGAAGGAGATGACGTATGCAGAGCAACAGAGAAACATCTGAGACTCTGACAAACATCTGATTTCCTTTTGCCCTTTTGCTGCAAAAAAATATGTAAATAAAGTAGGGCTGGGACTCGATTAAAAAAAAATCTAATTAATTAGAGGCTTTGTAATTAATTAATCGAAATTAATCGCATTTTATTTGCATATAAATATTTGACTTGAGAACAATGAGAAGTAATTTTTCACATGGATTTTTAGTATACCATTGAATAATGACTGAATACATAAGCTTAATCAACAAAATATCGTTTATTTATTTCAGTCCAGCAGACCAGTGCAATGTTGGCCATTAAGTTTAGCAAAAGCATATTTGTGATATTTGAGGCTCGATGTGCTGCGGTGATACGCAAATTCCTTGTTGTATAGCTTGCACACAACCATGCTATTGTCGACGCTTCCATCCTTTCGTTTTTTTTAACCAAAAGTTCCCATCCACAGGGCCAAGCAAAGCGGTCTCATCAGCTTCTTCGTTCATGTTCACACTGGTTTGTTGTTGTCGTGACTCGTCGTGAGCGCTAGTTGGTGTTCCAGTATAATCGGTCCGTCATAACTCATTCATTGAAAAACGTTCCCCGGTGCAAAAATAAGTGTGGTTAAAAATATTATTTTTATTTATTTAAGTTAAGTTATTTATTTTTTTGCGTAATTAATTAACACGTTAAAGTCCCGTAATTAATTAATCTTAATTAAAGCGTTAAAGTCCTGGCCCTAAAATAAACTGAATATTTAACATTATTAAGTAGCATATTGTAACCAAAGTAGTAGGTTATTGGATACACTTTTTAAAATGTCTGAAAAACGAAATGTATTTAAGGTTAGCTTCATGCCAACACAGATTTACGCCAGTTTCCTCTGTCTGAGCATGTCTCTGTATAGCACTTCACAAAGCCATTTTCACACTGATCCCAGCGCTGCCCTGTTCCCCAGCAGAGGTCAACAGCCACACCCACCTGTATCTTAGCATCACATCTCAGCCTCACTGCAACCCAGCAACAGGCCAACTCTGTCCTTCTCTAAAACCCAGCAGCCCTCAGGCTTTCGCTCGCTTTCTGTCTCTATTTTCTTACTCTTTACATCTCCCTCAGAAAGAAGCTAAATGTGTAAGGAAACAACCAGAATACAAATAAAGCAGAGACTGAAATGTAGAAAGAGTACATCATGGTAACATACAGAAAATGCAGGAGAACAAGAGAAACTGGGTAGGGAAGATAGAATGAGAAATGGGACTGATGTGCAGGTGGAAAAAAAGGGATAATAGAAGAGAGATGGGGATGGGGGAGTGGAGGCCAGACCTGATATCCTCCAGCGCAGTCAGCAAGCAAACAGACAGGACAGACATTAACACCTGGTAGGCTGCAGCTTTACTAAAGCCTCTTAACAGAGCGTGTTTAGCTTCCAGAGTATTTCTTGTACATCTGCATAACACAGGGACTCACCCCAACAAAAAACGCTGCAAACCCACACTGCCAAGGTGAGGCAGGCCTGCATCCAGGCTATGTCATTACAGTCTGCTAAGTGTTAGTTTGCTGGAGAAAGCGGGTAATTATCTCATTGCCACACTACTGCTGCCTAGAACAAAGAAAACACACACTGTGGTTTATATATTAAAGTCCACATGACATCCACAGCCAATTTCCCTTCTGTAAAGTGACGTAATTCTGCGCGAAACTGATTATTCAACATCAAAAACACATAGGGCAGAAAAGACTGTTGGTACTAAGTTTTGAGATTTTTATGACCGGGATGTTGATGTCGCAACTGTTTGCAGGAATACAGACGAAGACGACGAGAAATGTTTAAACAACTCAAAGTTTAATTACAATCCAAAATTCATAAAGGTATAAAGGTAGTGCAAACAAATCTAAACATATAACGGTGACCAAACAAGAAGTGCAGAAGAAGGTACAACTTTAGTAAACACGAACCAGGATAATTAATCAAACACAGCTGACACATACACTCACCTAAAGAACTATTAGGAACACCTGTTCAATTTCTCATTAAGGCAATTATCTAATCAACCAATCACATGGCAGTTGCTTCAATGCATTTAGGGGTGTGGTCCTGGTCAAGACAATCTCCCTGAGCTCCAAACTGAATGTCAGAATGGGAAAGAAAAGTGATTTAAGCAATTTTGAGTGTGGCATGGTTGTTGGTTGTTGAGTATTTCACAATCTACTCAGTTACTGGGATTTTCACACACAACCATTTCCAGGGTTTACAAAGAATGGTGTGAAAATGGAAAAACATCCAGCATGCGGCAGTCCTGTGGGCGAAAATTAATTGTTGATGCTAGAGGTCAGAGGAGAATGGGCCGACTGATTCAAGCTGACAGGAGAGCAAATTTGACTGAAATAACCACTCATTACAACCGAGGTATGCAGCAACGCATTTGTGAAGCCACAACACACACAACTTTGAGGCGGATGGGCTACAACAGCAGAAGACAGGGTACCACTCATCTCCACTACAAATAGGAAAAAGAAGCTACAATTTTCACAAGCTCAACAAAATTGGACAGTTAAAGACTGGAAAATGTTGTCTGGTCTGATGAGTCTCGATTTCGATTGAGACATTCAAAGAGTTAGAATTTGGTGTAAACAGAATGAGAACATGGATCCATCATGCCTTGTTACCTCTGTGCAGGCTGGTGGTGGTGGTGTAATGGTATGGGGATGTTTTCTTGGCACACTTTAGGGCCCTTAGCGCCAATTGGGCATTGGCAATTGGCCACGGCCTACCTGAGCATTGTTTCTGACCATGTCCATCCCTTTATGAACACTATGTACCCATCCTCTGATGACTACTTCCAGCAGGATAATACACCATGTCACAAAGCTCGAATCATTTTAAATTGCTTTCTTGACAATGACAATGAGTTTACTGTACTAAAATGGCCCCCACAGTCACCAGATCTCAACCCAATAGAGCATATTTGGGATGTGGTGGAACGGGAGCTTCGTGCCCTGGATGTGCATCCCACAAATCTCCATCAACTGCAAGATGCTATCCTATCAACATGGGCCAAAATTTCTAAAGAATGCTTTCGACACCTTGTTGAATCAATGCCATGTAGAATGAAGGCAGTTCTGAATGCCAAAGGGGGTCAAACACAATATTAGTATGGTGTTCCTAATAATCCTTTAGGTGAGTGTTTGTACTAATAATGATGG